>NW_027632917.1:317-56714 GCF_902686455.1 Sciurus vulgaris | reverse complement strand
ATTAATTTTTACAAGTTGCAAGTATATATTTCACATTCCTTCTACTTTGTGACCAAAAGATAAATAAATTGCTGTGACATATTATATGGCCATATTACTTAAAGATTTCCTCCTCATGCCAGAACACTCTTTATTTTTAGGTATTATCAAATGCAATGATGGATAAAAGCAAAATTCTCAGCTGATTCCTATATTAACTATAAGTTTGGATAGTGTCCCTGTACAGTAGAGAAAATTATAACACTTCTGGAAGTACTGACCTGATGATATTCTCTTCTTCTAGAATTTGTGCACATTTAATAAAATGTAAATTGTAGGCATTCTGGTTACTTTTATTAACGTGTTATGGGGAAAAGTTGACATGCTCTTCACTTAGTGTACAATCTAATGGAAAAGAGCTAACGTTGTGTATTTCTGGCAATTTAAGCAGTGTAGGAAAGGCCTAATGATTTATTTGTTGAAGGCATCCAGCTCCTAGAAATACAGTAAAATGGAAAAATACAAATAGAATTATTCATCACTTTGTGCTTCAACAAAATAATCTTGTTCCAAGTAATGAAATGTCCTGAGAAGGAAAAAAATATCTATTCAAGAAACTGCCTGCTTCTATCAGCAGGCAAAGCCAAGATGATAATGGCCTTCACAATTTTAAATAATACACTTTATCTTACTGGGCTGAAATGCTCAAAGTCTAAGGGCTTTCCTAATGGTTCCCATAAGGAAGACTGTAACTAAAATATTTAAGATGCTTTCTATGTGCTTTATAGAAAAATATGGCAACTAAAGCTGAACTTGGTTTAACTAAACAAATGGTATACCAGCCACTCTTATTTCCTATTGTATATGAAAAGTGCTTGACATAATTACTACTTACTATATGCTATATGTATATATACTTGCATATGGTACATGTAATTAATATGTTATTGTTTCCCTTTATGTTTCACTTGTAAATCACAGTTAGCATGATACCCAGGTATCAGCATTTAAAGTAATTTATATTTGCACAGCCAAACATAATACAATTGGAACTATACTGGATTCAAATTTGATAAATAAATTAGTTCTAAAAAATCACAAAAAAGAAATTGTTTTTTATCAATACATATGATATATTCTTGACTTTCGGTTTTAAAAGTGAAGGAACGAATTATCCATGTCTGATACACAGGAATTCATTAATAGACATGTATATTAAATAAGTGACAGGATGAATATCTTAGAATTTAATTTAGGCTGTTGGTACAAATCTTGATTTCATTTTTTAAATTTTCTTTTTTTATTAATTTATTTTTATTGTAAACAAATGGGATACATATTGTTTCTGTTTGTACATGGAGTAACAGCATACCATTTGCATATTCATAAATCTACATAGAGTAATGATGTTTGATTTATTCCATTATTTTTCCTTCCCCCCCACCCCTCACACCTCTCTTTTCCCGCTATACAATCCCTCCTTCCTCCATTCTTCTCCCACTCCCACCCCCTACTAAGTGTCATCATCCGCTTATCAGTGAGATCATTCCTCTTTTGGATTTTTGAGATTGGCTTAGCTCACTTAACATGATATTCTCCAATTTCATCCATTTGCCTGCAAATGCCATAATTTTATTATTCTTTATAGCTGAGTAATATTCCATTGTATATATATATACCACGTTTCTTTATCCATTCATCAATTGAAGGGCATCTAGGTTGGTTCCATAGTCTGGCTATTGTGAATTGAGCAGCTATGAACATTGATGTGGCTGTATCTCTGTAGTATGCTGATTTTAAGTCCTTTGGGTATAAGCCGAGGAGTGGGATACCTGGGTCAAATGGTAGGTCCATTCCCAGTTTTCTAAGGAATCTCCACACTGCTTTTCAGAGTGGCTGCACTAATTTGCAGTCCCACCAGCAATGTATGAGTGTACCTGTTTCCCCACATCCTCTCCAACACCTATTGTTGCTTGTGTTCTTGATAATCACCATTCTAATTGGGTGAGATGGAATCAAATCTTGATTTTAAATGATTCAAAAAAATAAAGTTTCTTATCTCTCTTCATTTTCTTTTCCAATAGTTCCCCTTATTTTGTTTTCCTTCCCTTACCTTTCAGTTTAATATTAAAATATTTGCAGGGTTAAGAATTTTATGGATTTCTGCAAGTTTAGGAGAGCTTCAGCAACCCAGAGGGTTCCAAATGCAGAAAGAAGTCAGTTCCAGATGACAAAGAAGTCTAAACTGGGGCATGCTCAGGTATGAAATGCAGGGTCCAAACAAGGTGAAAAGGATTTCTCATGAAGACGTTATATTAGATGTGGTTTCAATGTTTCAGTGGTCTGCAGTACTGTTTACAGATGTCCACAGGAGAAGGAGATAGTACTATGGTGAAAAAGCCAGATTTGTATATTAGAACTTATTATGTTTTGGATCTAAAATACCTGCTACAAGTCATGTGCTTGGTTGCCAGCCTGTTACACTACTGGAAGATGGTGGAAAATTTGGGACATTGTGCCTGGTTGAAGGAGGTGGACAATGGGGATATGTCCTTGAAGGGCATACTTTGGTTCTCTCTTCTCTCTCTCTCTCTCTCTCTCTGTCTCTCTCTCTCTCTCTGTCTCTCTCTCTCTCTCTGTCTCTCTCTCTCTGTCTCTCTCTCTCTCTCTCTGTCTCTCTGTCTCTCTCTCTCTCTGCTTCTTAGCCACCAAGAAGTGTTCTACCATGCCCTATAATGTTCTGCCTACATCACAGACCCATATTAATGGAGACAGCTGATGGTGAATTTAAACCACTGAAACCATGAATGAAAATAAATCTTTTCTACTTTAAGTTGATTTTCTCAGGTATTTTGTCACAAAAGTGAAAAGCTGACTAAGACAGAACACAAGTAAAATTGGCAGGGGTGAGAATGTTTCTGTTCAAGGTAGCCTGGTGCAAATTTTCAGAGGCCAAACAGAGAGAAAAAGGTGTTATTATGGGAGGGTACATGAAAAGGGTATCATATGCAGAGAGAGGGATTGTAGTGAACTATACCAGCAGAGTGAAAGAGTGGATGGAACTCTTCTAAACCTGAAAAGTACCTCTAAGTTAGTAAGTGGTCCAAATGGGCTATCAGGGATTGAGTAAGGAGGAGAATACGTATGGAAGAGCTCTTGCACTATGTGTGTCTGAAGAGATAAACACTTGCTCTTCTGTTACACAGTCAACACAAAACTTAACACAGTACTCTACCCCTTGTCACCAAAACGAGTGTAGGTTTTCCCAAGTGTGCAAAGGAATTCTTCAGTGGACACCAATTGGGTATTAAAATTCAGTTCTATTTTGACACTTTCTATCTGGAGCTTGAGTCAAACTCCACAGGCTAAGGGCTCAATCCTACAAGACTGCCTCCCACTTAAGATGCCAATTACAAGTAGTAGGTCGTTGTGTCAACTTCTGATTGATTTATTATAAACCCAGAGTACTCATGGGCACTTTTCTTAAGTGTGATTAATTTCCAGGAGGAACTCAGAGAACTTGATATATTACTAAGTTTGTCAGATTATCATATTAATAAATATAATAAAGATGCTGATCAACATTGTGAAAACATGCACAGGACAAAGTTTATGGGAAGGGGGGAAGGGGTGCAGAGTTTCCATGCCCTTGCTAGGCATCTCCAATGTGGTATCTTCAAGTATTCAGCAACCTGGAAGTTCTCCCAACCTTTGCTTTCTGATTTTTATATAAACATTTTTTTACATGGGCATAACTTAAAAATCTTTGGTCATTGGTGAACAATTCAACCTTCAGTTGCTCTCCTCCCTGAAAGTCAGGAGGGACTGACAATTCCAAACTTTCAATCACATGATTGCTTCCCTATTCAATAAGTCCCCATCCTGAGGCTATCTGGGGCCCACCAATAGTCATATCCCTAGAGCAGAAGATGATTCTGTCACCTAGGAAATTGCAGAGGTCTTCAGAGCTCTGTGTCAGAAATCAGTGTCAAAGAGCAAATGTGAAAAAAGTTTTCATTGCACTTTTATCTATGAGGGTTTTAGGATTTCTGACCCAGGAAGCAGGGGCAAAGACAAAATATATATTTCTTTTTATATCATAATATTAGAGTGACATGGAGACTGCAGTACAAGAAGCTGTGAAAGAGTTGGCATATTAGGGGCAGCCTGGCATAGATTGTCAGAATCAAGGCAGCGAAAGAGAAAGGCTTCAATGTAGCATAAATGAGCAATAAGAAAATTAGTTATGTATGGGAGATAATTCAGATAATAAATGCATTGTATGTAATCAAAGTCAGAGTAATCACTGTCTGAGAACAGTACCACAAATACAATGGAAAAAGGTTTGTAAGTCCTGTGGATTTGGATTGACATTGGTATAACAGTGTGAACTCATGATTTTCAATATAAATGTAAGTAGCCTGAAAATTAAAATAGTTGTATACATTTATTCACAAGCTTTGTCCTCAGGGAGGGCTTGAGATTGATTGGGGCAACTCAGAACTTGACTTCACATACCATTCTTTACTGAGCAAGAAACAAGGAATCCTGCAGAGAAATAAATGTTTCCAAGGATGGGATGAGAAAATTACATATAAATGGTAAACATCTTTTGGCCAGAATATAAGAAAGTGCTTAGAATAATATAGCTATTTCAAACAGGTCAAAAATTGTCAATAAGGAATATAGTCTTCTAGGACCACCATTGTATATGAGTCTTCCATTGACTGATAACATCACCATGTGACTCTTGACCATATGTGCTTGAGTTCGTAGGATATTTACACCATAATTTTGAAAATTTCTATTTTCCTATGACAGATACAGGATTGCCCACACAGTTTATTTTTATCTGACTATTTTTTCTTATATTCTCTGGAATTTCCACAGTCCTTTTGAATTTTTTGGTCCAATAATCCTCTTTTGCCTATTTCTTCATCAGTATGAAAAGAATCACTCTTTTAATTCCTTTTCTTTAGGACACTCAGATGGAACCTTTAATTATGAAAGTACCATGAATATCAGGAGGGATTTGGAAGTAACCTTTCAAAAAATTCTGCAGCAGTACCTGAAGAGGTATATTATTTGAACTTAATGGCAAAACATGTTTATTGTCAACTCTAGGGAAACCACAAAAGTAATTTGAAAAACAGAAATAACTAAACACTAACTAGCCAACAGAGGATAAAAGGGTATGACAAAACATAACAAGAAAGCAAACAAAAAAAGAAAAACAAACAAAACTAGCTTTTATAAATGAACAAAATTGCAAAGGATGATGTAGATTTCAACCCATCCATCTCAATGATTACATTAAATGTAGCTAGTCTAAACACTAGTTTAACTAGTCTTAATGCTAATTTAACACTAGTAAATATAGCTTACATAAAGGCAATATTTACCTATATGATATCTATAAAATCACACTTTAAACAAGAGATAGGGTATGATAAAATGAAAAATACAAACATATATCATGCAAACTCTAAAGGAAAGAAAATTGGGGTGGTTATTAATAACATATGAGGTAGGATTCAGAACATGAAATTTCCTAGAAGTAAAGACTACCTCATGTGGTAAAAGAGGTATTAATTTAGCAAGAAGAAGATGTAACTTTCCTAAATGCACTTCAAAGTGCATGGAGAAAAAGTAATATAGTTGAAATGATAAATAGTCAAATCCACATGTAAATAGAGAAATTCAAATCTGTTTCCTCAGTAAGTGAACAAGTCAGAGAAAATCACTAAATATACAGAAGATTCATTGAATTCTATCAGCAAATTGACATAATGTCACAGAACACTCAGTCCAACAAAATCATAAAACTTTTTTATCATGTGCACAAGAATAACATAATGGGAGAGATTGCCTTTTTGTTATAACAGAAACTCAAAACTTTAAGTGAATTGAAATCATAAAAAGCATACTCTCTGACCACAATGGGATCAAATGAAAATCAATAATAAGCAGAAAATTTTAAATATTTGTTAATTAAAGAACATGCTCTTAATAACTCATAGATCAAAGAAATAACAAGGGAAATTTAACAGTTCTTTGAATTGGTTGAAAATTAAAATTTCAGGCTGTTAAACTTTGCTAGACCATTACAGCAGAGTTTAGCTCAGAATGTTTTCCTTGACATATGCATTAGAACCTTTGTATGCAGCAGAACTTAAGAAACATCAGGAAGAGAAATAGTTTGTAATTTTCAGAGAACTTGGAACATGAATATTCTAACTACTGCTCAAATGGCAATGTTAACTAGAGCCTATGGCTCAGCTCAAAATATTGACCAAACTATTTCTGCTAAGAGACTTGGACATCTGATTGGTCAATAAGCATAGAATTTGGACAATCAATCAATATAGTATTATATTCTTTGTGTTTAATGTTATTCTATACATGCTTAATAATTTCATGTACTTACAAGGTTCAGACTTAGATTAGATCAGTAATAATATATTATGATGTAAATACTTTCAGAATAAGTTATTCCCTCACCCCCCCCCCCATTTTTTGGCTTTTGCAACACAGTTAAAACTGTAAGGATATATTTTATTTATGAATCTAATTTTTTTATATATTTGAATCCTCTGTTTCACTATGTAAATCAGTGTAGTGGTATTTAATCACTATAAGGCATGTTGTGACTTATGTTAGGCATTTGTCACATCAATCCTTTTGCATTTTTTAGATAAAAAATGGTGTTCTCTAATACATCTATTTTGAATTTGAGTTGCATTTAACACTACACCTGTAAGATTACAAATCCTTTTTTTCACACAACTCCACATGTAACAAATATGTATTGACTCTCAATGATTTGCCAGATGCTAAGGAATGGTAATATAAATTAAATTTCAAGTAACTTTTGAACATTGTCTCTCAATTTACCCTAATACCCAGAAAGAAAAATTATCTCACCAAGAGGAAAATAGTTATGAATTTTCTTGTGTCTAAACATTGCATTCTGTCCCAAACCTAACTTCCTCTTTCTGATACACACTTTTAAATGATCCCATTTCATGATACATATCCACTTTCCAATGTCTGCTATTCTATTCCTTTCACACTTAACATGTTATCTCATTTTCACTTTTCCTTTTCTCTTTATTACATATTTCCCTGTCTTATTTTCCTCATTGAATACCCTTTAGGACACAAGTCAGCAATAAATAAGTAAATACTAATTTTAAACAAAGTTAATATTAAAGCCAAAATTATTTCTTCCGCAAATACATAATTCAACATGTAGATATATTGCAACATTTAGATATAATGCAAGAAACATATATTGTAAGTGGGAAGACAGAGAGAAAATGGCAGAACGAAGTTAGGCAGTGATTCTGAATCTTGTCCCAACAGAGAATTCAGGCAGTGATGGAAGAGCAGAATTGAGAGAACCTTAATGCAATTCTATACATGTAATTGAGGAACTATGCAAGACAAATATCAACAAGACTTTCTTTTCCATAAGGTTGAATAGTATAAATTCAGGGATCTTATAAGAAAGAAACTGTCAGAGTAGTCCCTTACTTAAAAGAAGTGATAACTATCTGAATAGATGGGTAGATGTACAAAGAGTAGGAAAAAAGCAAGAGAACAAATTACCCAAACAGTCCTCAATGCTTCAATAACTGTCTCCATTAACACTACAATGGAGGAAATGGTAGAGAAAAGATTTATAAAGGTCATGGTTAAAATGTTCTAGGAGCTGAAATAAACCAGGAGTGAAATTAGACAGAAAATATATGAAATGGGAGGTAACGTCAATAAAGAGATAGAAATTCCAAAAAAGAATAATCTTTTATATTATAAAGTGATTCATTTTGAAAATAACGTTGACCATAAAGAAAAGTTGTTAAGAGACCATGATCAGAATTTTCAACAAATCTGGGATAACATCAAGTGGCCAAGTTTAAGAATCATTGGGGTAAGTGAAGGGTCTGAAACAGAAGCTAAATGGATGCACAATCTTTTCAATAACACAATATCAAAAAATTTTCTAATCCTTAAGAATGTAATGGAAATTCAAACACAAGAGGGATGTAGGAGTCCAAATATACAAAATAATAGGTCCACTTCAAGAGATATATAATGAAAATGGCTAATATTAAATATAAGAAGAGAATTTTAAAAACTACAAGAGGAAAATGCCTTGTCTCACTTAAAGGTAAACTGATTGGTTTCTTATTTCATATTTGAACTGATTTCTCAACCCAGAAACTAAAGCCAGGAGGTCTTAAATAATATATATGAAGCTTGGAAAGAAAATGGAGGTCATCCAGTAATTCTGTAACCAGCAAAATTAAGCTTCAAATTGAAGATGAATAAAAACTTTCCATGATCAACAGAAGTTAAAAGAACTCACAACCAGAAACACTACACTACAGAACATACTCAATGAAACATTTCATGAAGAATAAATGAAAAATAAAAATGAAAACCAGCATAGGGATGAATTATACTATAAGAATATTCAGTTAGAGGATATTTAAGTCTAAAATAAACTTTAGAAATGCAACAAAATGGCATGAAACAAAGAGTATCTCTTTATAGTAACATTGAATGTAAACTCTTCAATAAAAAGACAGGATGGAAATTGGATTAAAAAAGAAGATCCAACAGTAGGCTGCTTGCAGGAGACTCACCTTACAGGCAAAGACAACCAACAGACTAAAGGTGAAAGAATGGGAAAAGACATACCTTCTGAGTTTGACTTATTTTGCTTAGCATAATGGTCTCAAGTTATATATATTTTCCTGCATTACTTAATACAAATATTTTTATGACTGAACAAAAGTACCGTGTGCATGTGTGTGTGTGTGTATGTGTGTGTGTGTGTATTTTTCTTTATTCTTCTGTTGATGCACACCTTTGCTGGTTCAATTGATTGGCTATTGAGAATTATACTGCTATAAACATGGGTATGCATGTATCACTGTAGTATGATGACTTTAATTGTTCAGAATAAATACTGAAGAGTGGTATAACTAGGTCATATGGTGGTTCCATGCCTAGCATTTTGAAGAATCTCCTTACTGATTTCTACAATGGTTTTACTAATTTACAATCTCATCAACACTATAAAAGTGTCCCTTTTTCTTCATCTTTTGCTTGAGATGTTGAACTTTTATCATATATTGGTTGATAATTTGTAGTTCTTTCTTTGGGTTCCTTGTATATTCTGTATATTAACACCCTATCTGAAGAGCAGGTTGCAAGATCTTCTCCTGTTCTCTAGGTTCTCTCTTCACACTCTTCTTTCCTGTACTCTGCAGAAGCTTTTTATTTGATGTCACTCCACTTTTTGATTTTTTATTTTATTTCAAGCACTTTAGGAGTCTTGATAAAAGAAAGATAACACCTGTGTCAACATGCTGGATTATTGGGCCTACACTTTCTTCTAGAAGTTGCTGAGTTTCTAGGCCAATTTCTAGGTCTTTGATGTCCTTTGAATGACTTTTGTGCAGGGTAAGAGATGTGGGTCAAATTTCATTCTTCTAAACTGGAAATCCATATGCAGCAGAATGAAACTACACCCCTATCTCTCACCCTGCACAAAAATCAACTCAAAATGGATCAAGGACCTTGAAATCAGACCAGAGACCCTGCATCTTATAGAAGAAAAAGTAGGTCCAAATGTTCAACATGTCGGCTTAGGATCAGACTTCCTCAACAGGACTCCCATAGCACAAGAAATAAAAGCAACAAACAATAACTAGGATAGATTCAAACTAAAAAGCTTTCTCTCAGCAAAGGAAACTATCAGCAATGTGAGGAGAGAGCCTACGGAGTGGGAGAAAATCTTTGCCACCCATACTTCAGATAGAGCACTAATTTCCAGAATATATAAAGAACTCAAAAAACTCTATACCAAGAATACAAATAACCCAATCGACAAATGGGCTAAGGATATGAACAGACAATTCACAGAAGAAGATCTACAAGCAACCAACAGATATATGAAAAAATGTTTGACATCTCTAGAAGTAAGAGAAATACAAATCAAAACTACCCTAAGATTCTATCTCACCCTAATTAGAATGGCGAATGTCAAGAACACAAGCAACAATAGGTGTTGGCGAGTATGTGGGGAAACAGGTACACTCATATGTTGCTGGTGGGGATGCAAATTAGTGCAGCCATACGGGAAAGCTGTGTGGAGATTCCTTAGAAATCTTGGAATGGAACAACCATTTGACCCAACTATCCCACTCCTTGGTCTATACCCAAAGGACTTAAAATCAGCATACTACAGAGATACAGCCACAACAATGTTCATAGCTGCTCAATTCACAATAGCCAGACTGTGGAACTAACCTAGATGCCCTTCAATTGATGAATGAATAAAAAAACTGTGGTATATATATACAATGGAATATTACTCAGCTATAAAGAATAATAAAATTATGGCATTTGCACGTAAATGCATGAAATTGGAGAATATCATGTTAAGTGAGCTAAGCCAATCTCAAAAAACCACATGACAAATGATCTCGCTGATAAGCGGATGATGACACATATGGGGGGTGGGAGGAGGACAAGAATGGAGGAACGAGGGACTATATAGAGGGAAAAGAGGGGTGGGAGGGGTTGGGTGGAGGAGAAAATAACAGAATGAATCAAACACCACTACCCTTTGTAAATATATGATTACACAAATGGTATGCATTTACTTCATGTACAAACAGAAACAACATATATCTCATTTGTTTATAATAAAAATAAATTTAAAAAATAAAAATAAAGAGGAAAAAAAATAAAAAATAAAAAAATTTCATTCTTCTACATATGGATTTCCAGATTTTCTAACATCATTTGTCAAAACGATTATCTTATCAATGTATGTTTATGACACATTTGTCGAGTATCAGATAATTTCATTTTTGTTGGTTTGTTTCTGTGTCTTCTGTTCTTTCCATTGGTCTACATGTTTGTTTGGGTGTAAGTACCAGGCCGTTTTTTTTTTTTTTTTTACTATAGCTCTGTGATATAATTTGAGGTCTGGTATTATGATGCCTCCAAATTTTGTCTTCTACCTAAGGATTGCTTTAGCTAGTCTGGGTATCTTATTTTTCCAAATAAATTTCAGTACAGTCTTATCAAATTCTGTGAAGAATGTCAATGATATTTTGATGTGAATCCCATTGCATCTGTATAGTACTTTTGGAAGTATGGCCATTTTGGCAACATTAATTCTGCCAATATAAGAACAGGAGAGGTCTTTCCTTATTGTAAGTTCTTCAATTTCTTTCTTTAGTATTCTATATTTTTCATTGTAGTGGTTCTTTGCCTCTTTCATGAGACTGAGTCCCAAGTTTTTGTTTTTGTTTAATCAGGCTATTGAGAATAGTATTATGTTATAGATTTCTTAATTTTTGTTTCAGAAGATTCATTTTTGGAATATAGGAGCACAATGGATTTGTGGGAGTTGATCTTATATCTTACTACTTTCCTGAATTCATATATCATTTCTAGAAGTCTTCTGTTCAAGTTTTGTTTTTGTTGGTTTGTTGATTTGTTGGTTGGTCTTCTAAATTCATGATCATGTCATCGGCAAACTGATAATTTGAGCTCTTCTTTTTCTATTTGTGTTCATTTAATTTTCTATTCTTATCTGATTGCTCTGGCTAAAATTTCAAAGACTATATTGAGTAGGAGGGGGAAAAGTGGACTTCCTTGTCACATACCTGTTTTCAGAGGAATTGCATTTGGTGTTCTCCATTCATTATAATGCTGGCCTTCATTTTGTCTTATATAACCTTTACGATACTGAGATAAGTTCTTTCTATCCCGAGTTTTTCTAGTGTTTTTAACATGAATGGGGGCTGAACTTTGTCAAATGCTTTCTTCAAATCTATTGAGATAATTATCAATTCTTGACATTAATCCTATTTATATGATGAATTATATATATTGATTCCTAAATGTTGAATTAAACTTTCATCCCTGGATGAAACCCACTTGATTAAGCTAAACTATTGTTTAGATAAGTTTTTTAATGCAGTTTGCCAATATTTTCTTAAAACTTATTGCATCTGTGTTCATCAAAGCTATTGGTCTTAGTGTTTTTTTCCTTGGCAGGACTTTGTCTCATTTTGTTACCAGTGTGATACTGGCTTCTTAGAATGAGGTCAGCGGTGTTCCCTCCTTTCCCATTTCATGGAATAATTTGAGGATGATTGATATTGAGTTTTTTTTAAAAGACGTGGTAGAACTCAGTAGAGAATCCATGCAGTCCTCTCTCTCCCCTTCCCTCCCTCCAGCCCTTCCTTCCTTTCCTATATTGATCTTCCTGCCATTTACCCATAGATATTTTGAAAAGTTAGACCAAAGATGAGGACCAAAGATAAATAGTGAAGAGACAAGAGAGCATGCTATAGACGTTTTGCTTTTTGAATAAATGATTGGAGTTTATCTCCCACTATTCAGCCCACTTCTGATTTCCTACTCCACTTTCTGCCCATGTTGGATTGCAGAGAGCCCTAGGATGGCAGCTGGCATTGGGCCAAGAGGTGGCGCATAATTAGTGTTAACACGGCGAGATCTACTTTTGCCTGATTAGTTAATGTCTCCTCTGTGCTAGTGGTCTAACAGATGTTCCTCATTCTTTCTTGATTGGTACCCTGGTGCATGCTCCAACTGTGCTCCTTAATCCTAAGCTGATTGGCTGCCTTAGTGTATATAATACATTCTCTTCACCTGGGAGGAGATCGCAGAATGAAGATGGCAGAATGCGGGGATCACATGTCGCAGTTCGCAGGACAGAGGACTAAAGACACACCTCTAGATTGCAGAATGAAGGTTGCAGTTCACAGAACGCGGGACCAAGCAGACACCTTCAGATCCTAGGTCACAGGACACACCACTAAGAAGCACCTCTGATAGAACGCACCTCTAGCACGCACCTTTAGGATGCAGGACGCAGGCCACACCTCTAAGAAGAAGCAATAGACCTTTGATAAGCGTAGTCTCTCTGACAGGTAGCATCTCTAAAATTAAGCAAAGTCTCTCTTCCTCTAAGCAAAGTCTCTCTTCCTCTCAAGGCCCCTCTTCCTCTAAAACTAAAAGTAAGCAAGGCCTCTCTTCCTCTATAAACTAGTGAACAAGCAAGTAAGCAAGGAAGTAGCCCAGATAAAGAAAATAGAAGTAGTTCAGTTCCAGTCCACCTCCAATAAATTACGGCGGGATTGTTACTGCGGGTGGCAACACTGGATTATTTTTACTTTCTAGAAAGAGGCATACTCTCTTCAGTCTCTGACACTATGCTCATGATATAGATTTGCATGAGATCACTTTTGCCATAATTTTCTCCTCTACTTTGTCTTGGTTTTTCATCTTTTGACTTGTAATCACTTCCTGCAGGAAGCCATCTGTAATCCTACATTCACGATAGGTCCCACTTCTTTAACTTTCTAAAAGTATACTACCTTCCCTATTCATGGATATAATTGCCTAGTACCATAATTTCTTTTTCATCTGCCTCCTGAGCACACTGGAAGATCCATAAAGACAGGCTGTATGTAAGTCTGGTTCACCCGCATTGCCCTACATATGGCGCTGCTAATAGAGGAAGGAATGCTGATCTGCACCTCCCACTTGCCCAGTGGATCATAATTGAAATTGCAATATGAGTAGAATTTTTTCTTTATTTATGAACTCATGAGAATACAAAAGATAGATGAACTAGAAAGCTTTGTTTGTTAAAATTTCAGGATCTAAGTACAGAAATAAGCACCTATAAAATAGTATGGATCCTCAGCAACACATAAAAATATATAAATAAAATAAAGATATTTTGTTCATTTATAGTTAAGAATATATATATATATATAATATTATGGAATGAAAGTTAATATACAATTAATATACAATATTAATTCTGTATATTGATACACAATTCTGCCAGCCTCTATACAAGTGTTGCATTGCTCCTGTATTTTTTTAACAAAATAAGAATTGAGAAGAGTCTGATGTATCTTAACTAGCTCAATTAATATAATTGTTTTTAATTTTTAGGACTTTACTGACTTTATTTTTACATCTTAATTATTCAGAACAATAGGTTTCATTGTCGCGTATTTGCACATAAATAAAAATGTGGTTTATCAACTGCACTCCCCCAAATCCCCACCCTTCTCACCTCCCACCCCCAGACACTTCTCTCTACCCTGATGGTCTCCTTTCTACTTTTTTGGCATTTTTCTCTGTTTTTTTCCCCTCTAGCTCCTACATATGAGGGATTACATACTATATTTTCCCTCTGATTGTAGTTTAAGAATTTAAAATTAGAACCAATTCTTTTTACTCATTTTTTTTATCCTGGTGGTCAAAAAATATATCACAACTAACTCATTTAAGTACTTACTGTACAACATTTAGGTACAAAACATTTAGAAAAAATTGTAAGTCTAACGTGGAGCATATTAAGAGTGCATATTTTGAAAATCTTTCATGATGGACCAACATACTGATATAATTCATATCTGCTCTTAAAACATTCTCTAAGCTATATACAATGGAAATATATGTATGTATATATTTGGCATGAAATATCCATAAAGGGATAAACTGCAATTGAAGACACATTGGGAAATTTAATTTCATGCTTTTGCAACAGCTACATATTTAAAAAGTTAATTAAGGAAAAGAGTTCAAAGGCTCTGTTTCCTTGGCTTTGAAGCCCTCAAACTATTTTAGTATCTGTGTCTGTCAAAAACAAAAAGAATCTGTGCCCATATTAGCCTGCTATGGAGAAATGATTCAGCCTAATATATTCTTCATAAAAGATATTTTGTAAAATTTATTCAATATCTATTTATATTTATACATCATCAGCCATGAAATGGAAAAAGTGCAGCATTCCACATTTTAAACGTATTATCTATATTTTGTGTTTCCTATTACCAAATGCATTCAAATTAACTCACTCAGGCTTACCTTTTTTCATCCAATAGGTACAGATAATAATTTTGAGATTCTAAGCTGAAAAAATATTCTGATTTTAATTGCCAGTGAATGGTAAGTGTATCCGATTTCAGTAAAGGAAAACTATGCTTTTCAGAGGCAAAACTAGAGGGAGAGGCATCAAATGATGGGGGAAAATATACTCTAAAGACTTAAAATGATAAAGGTGTATTTCTAAATGGTGGAAGATCTCCACATTATAGCTGCACAGAGACTCTGCAGCTGTTCAAATCATCATAAAAGGCCCGTGGTTGGTTTCTCTCTACCTCCTGCATGGATTTAATCATATTGCTTTTGTCTTCAAGTTTGAAAGCTGTCTGCATAGCATGAATATATTCCCAGCAAGAAAAGAAGTGAAGGTTCATGCACAAAAGTTAATCCCTCCTAGTCGGGCTTGTGGCTTTTTCTTTAGGAAGGGAGGGTCATTGTCCCATAAACTATCACTTGTATCTATCGTTCCTACACTGGGTGCAACCAAAGGTCAGATCCAGATGCTTAGATTTTGCTTTGCAGTGCTTGCAGCCTTATGGTCTCTATGGAAGAATCAGGTATTGATATGCAAAAGGGTATTGAATTGCAGGTGCCCTTGGCCAGACTCCAGCGTGTGCCACAGCTTTGTCACTCACTTTCTCCTCATCCCTTTCTCCCTATGAGCACACACATGCACACACACCCTCCGGTGCTGAGGACAGGGTCAGTCACTAACATCATATGCTCCACAGTCCTGTTTTATTTCACTCTTTCGGATTGTTGACCATTATCCTCCCAGTGCACTTGCAGGACCCCACTCTCCCACAGGCGACCTTTCTAGTCTGTGTGATGTGAGTACCTTGCTGTTTCTGTGGGTTCCTACAAAATATGAATTTTTATTTTCATCCACCTAAAAATGGACACATAATGATGCTTTGTATCTCATTCTTCATTTTACCTCAGCCTCCCTGACACGGCCTGGGGCCCACACTCTCACTCCTGCCCATCTGATGGGTAAAAAGTGGCATCTCGACTTAGTTATCTGTGAAGTTGAGGTGAAATCTGCACAACGCAGGGTCAGCCATTTAAGGTGAGCACTTTGGCAGCATTGAGGACATGCACAATGGCAAATGGGTCTGTATGCTCTGCTCTTTCAATTTATGTTCGGTCTTGAGGGAGATGTCTACATTGCCGGGGGACCCTCCACATACTAATAAGTTACAGTTACAGAAGGGGGTTTTGATATTTTTCTAAGCTCTACAGCAGACTCTGATACATCCTCTCCACCCCTGTGTATAAGAATCTTTCTGTGTGATATCCTAATAGCATGCTCCAAGGGAACCATTTTATACTAGACCTTTATAATAGTTCCTCTTCTAAGGTAATGACACAGGCCTCTTTTAGAAAACAATGCCATTAACTCCTCTTGAACACAGTACATTGTGTCTGACAGTTATGAATCCATAACAATAGCAATAGTCATATAAAAGCAATCCCTTAAAACTATTATTTCACTAGTATCTCCATCTCTTCAGAAGAGCTATTCTTTGTTTCAAATACTATATCTCCAGTAAAAAGTGGAGAGTAACATAATATAATTTTGTTTATCATATAATTTTGTTCATGCCAGGCCAAATTTGCTTTATGCAAAAGGATAAGTGTTTTTCCACTCTTTGTCCATTAGTTCTTATGTGCAAATACATGGAAAATATTATAAGACACACATTTGGGTCAGCTCACAAAACTTTAAGTCTGCCCACCATTAATGGGTGTCTTATCAAGGTACTGTATTAAAAACAACCATAATTGGGGTGAGATGGAATCTTAGGATGGTTTTGATTTGCATTTCTCTTATTACTAGAGATGTTGAACATTTTTCCATATGTTTGTTGATTGCTTGTAGATTTTCTTCTGTGAAGTGTCTATTCATTTCCTTAGCCCATTTGTCGACTGGCAATTATCAAGAATACGAGCAACAACAGGTGTTGGCGAGGATGTGGGGAGAAAGGTACACTCATACATTGTTGGTGGGGCTGCAAATTAGTGCAGCCACTCTGGAAAGCAGTGTGGAGATTCCTTAGAAAACTTGGAATGGACCCGCCATTTGACCCAGCTATCCCACTCCTTGGCCTATAACCAAAGGACTTAAAATCAGCATACTACAGAGACACAGCCACATCAATGTTCATAGCTGCTCAATTCACAATAGTCAGACTGTGGAACCAACCTAGATGCCCTTCAATTGATGAGTGGATAAAGAAACTGTGGTATACATATACAATGGAATATTACTCAGCCATAAAGAATGATAAAATTATGGCATTTGCAGGCAAATGGATGAAATTGGAGAATATCATGCTAAGTGAGATAAGCCAATCTCAAAAAGCCAAAGGACGAATGATATCGCTAATAAGTGGAGGATGACACATAATGGGGGGGAGGGAAGGGTTAGTGTTAGGGTTAGAGTTAGGGTTAGGGAGGGGGGCAAGTATGGAGGAAGGAAGTACTGTATAGAGGGTAAAGAGGGGTGGGAGGGGTGGGGGGAAGGGAAAAAATAACAGACTGAATCAAACAACATTACTCTATGTAAATTTATGATTACACAAATGGTATGCCTTTACGCCATGTACAAACAGAGAAACAACATGTATCCCATTTGTTTACAATAAAAAAAAAAACCATAATACATCATTAGTATGTGTGACCCTAACATTTGTATGTTGAAATTGAACCACCCAAGGTGATGTTATTAGGAGGTAGGGCCTTTGGGAGGTGATTCGGTCATGAAGGTGGAGACCTGAAGAATGGGTTAGGTCCATGATAAAAGAGGCCCAAGGAAGCTCATTACCACTGTCAGTCATGTGAGGACACAGCAAATAAGGATGTATATGAAGCAGGAAAAGGGCCCTCACCAGGCACTGAAATTGCTTGTGCGTTGAATTTAGATTTCCCAGTCTCCAGAAACATAAAACATAACTTTTTGTGGTTTCCACATAATTGTATGACTTTTTACTAATGCGGTTCAAAGAGAACAAGATAATTAGCATGTGATTGAAAGATTTGCTCAGTGCTGGGAATGCAAAGATTAAGAGAAACCCACAATCATAGGACAAATGTCTATAAAACTTCAAAAAATCCAGAGTTATTATATTTAGCATTACCTATATCATAAAATGAGATGAGAATTTTAGCCTTCTTTTAGGGCTTCCGTGGTCTAACAACATCTGGACCTGTCTTTTCTCCTGTCATCCCTTCCTTCTGCTCAATGTGTGCAATGTGGCCTGTGTAGACCATGACCCACTTAAATTCATAGTGCTATAAAGTTCTTGTTCTCAAATATCCCCTTTCCTCTATGTGAAAATGACTTACTTATGTGTTTAAGTCTCTAATATATTCTTCCAAGAAGTTAATGACACTATTTAAGGAACCCATATTAAACTCTGAGAATACCATTCATCATATTGTTTGCCATATTGTAATATTTGTTTAAAAGTGTGTCCTTTTCAATAGAGTGTGAATTACTTGGTATTGGGCTATATTTTTTCACCTTTGAAAAGACACTGCCTGCTGTTATAGTTCACTTTCTCACTGCTGTGACTAAATGATCAGACCAGCACAATTATAGAAGAGGAAAGGTTTATTTCAGTAATTACTGTTTCAGAGGTCTTAGTCCTTAAGGGTGACTCCATTCCTTAGGATTCGAGATGAGACAGAATAGTGATATATATATATTATAATATGTTTATCACATTTTACTACCTGAGAGATCCTACTCTATAACATACTGAACATACTGTTGATATCTTTATAAAAGAACAAATTACTTATATCTCTCCTTAATCTTTGTATGATTTTTACTAATTGTTATAGTTTTGATTTTTCTTAAAGGTATCCATATATTTTTTTAAATTTATTTTTATTGTAAACAAATGGGATACATGTTGTTTCTGTTTGTACATGAAGTAACAGCATACCATTTGCATATTCATACATTTACATAAGGTAATGATGATTGATTCTTTCCGTTATTTTTTCCTTCCCCCCCACCCCTCCCTCCTCTCTTATCCCTCAATACAGTCCCTCCTTCCTCCATTCTTGCTCCCCCTCCCACCCCCCATTATGTGTCATCATCCACTTATCAGTGAGATCATTCACCTTTTGGATTTTTGAGATTGGCTTATCACACTTAACAGGATATTCTCCAATTTCATCCATTTGCCTGCAAATGCCATAACTTTATTATTCTTTATAGCTGAGTAATATTCCATTGTATATATATACCACAGTTTCTTTATCCACTCATCAATTGAAGGGTATCTAGGTTGGTTCCACAGTCTGGCTATTGTGAATTGAGCAGCTATGAACATTGATGTGGCTGTATCTCTGTAGTACGCTATTTTAAGTCCTTTGGTTATAGGCCAAGGAGTGGGATAGCTGGGTCAAATGGTGGGTCCATTCCAAGTTTTCTAAGGAATCTCCACACTGCTTTTCAGAGTGGCTGCACTAATTTGCATCCCCACCAGCAATGTATGAGTGTACCTGTTTCCCCACATCCTCTCCAACACCTATTGTTGCTTGTATTCTTGATAATCGCCATTCTAATTGGGGTGAGATGGAATCTTAGGGTAGTTTTGATTTGAATTTTTCTTATTACGAAAGATGGTGAACATTTTTTCATATGTTTGTTGGTTGCTTGTAGATCTTCTTCAGTGAAGTGTCTGTTCATATCCTGAGCCCATTTGTTGATTGGGTTATTTGTATTCTTCATGTAGAGTTTTTTGAGTTCTTTATATATTCTGGAAACTAGTGCTCTATCTGAAGTCTGAGTGGCAAAGATATTCTCCCACTCTGTAGGCTCTCTCTCTCTCTCTCTCTCTCTTTTTGCATTGCTGATAGTTTCCTTTGCTGAGAGAAAGCTTTTTATTTTGAATCTATCCCAGTTATTGATTCTTGCTTTTATATCTTGTGCTATGGGAATCCTGTTAAGGAAGTCTGATCCTAAGCCAACACGTTGAAGATTTGGACTTACTTTTTCTTCTATAAGATGCAGGTTGTCTGATCTGATTTCAAGGTCCTTGATCCATTGTGAGTTGATTTCTGTGCAGGGGGAGAGATAGGGGTGTAGTTTCATTCTGTTGCATATGGATTTCCAGTTTTCCCAGCACCATTAGTTGAAGAGGCTATCTTTTCTCCATTGCATATTTTTGGCCCCTTTGTCTAGTATGAGAAAATTGTATTTTTGGGGGTTTGTGTCCTTGTCCTCTATTCTGTACCATTGATCTACCTGTCTATTTTGGTGCCAATACCATGCTGTTTTTGTTACTATTGCTTTGTACTGTAGTTGAAGTTCTGGTATTTCGATACCCTCTGTTTCATTCTTCCTGCTAAGGATTGCTTTAGCTACTCTGGGTTTCTTATTCTTCCAGATGAATTCCATGATTGCTTGCTGTATTTCTGTAAGGTACATCATTGGGATTTTAATTGGAATTGCATCAAATCTGTATATTACTTTTGGTAGTATGGCCATTTTGACAATATTAATTCTGCCTATCCAAGAACATGGAAGATCTTTCCATCTTCTAAGGTCTTCCTTAATTTCTTTCTTCAATGTTTTGTAGTTTTCATTGTAGAGATCTTTCACCTCTTTGTTTGGATTGACTCCCAAGTTGTTTTTTTTTTTTTTTTTTTTAGGCTATTGCAAATGGGATTGTTTTCCTCATTTCCCTTTCAGCTGTTTCGTCGCTTGCGTATAAAAATGCTTTAGATTTTTGCGTGTTGATTTTATAGCCTGCTATTTTGCTGAATTCATTGATGAGGTCTAGAAGTTTTCTGGAGGAGGTTTATGGATCCTCTAAATATAGAATCATGTCATCAGCAAATAGTGACAGATTAAGTTCCTCTTTTCCTTTTCGTATCCCTTTAATTTCTTTAGTCTGCCTAATTGCTCTGGCTAGAGTTTCAAGGAAAATGTTGAATAGTAGTGGTGAAAGAGGACATCCCTGTCTTGTTCCTTATTTTAAGGGGAATGGTTTCAATTTTTCTCCATTAAGAATGATGTTGGCCATGGGCTTAGCATAAATAGCCTTCACAACGTTCAGGTAGGTTCCTACTATTCCCATTTTCTAGTGTTTTGAGCATGAAGGGGTGTTGTATTTTGTCAAACACTTTTTCTGCATCAATTAAAATAACCATATGATTCTTATCCTTAAGTCTATTGACATAATGGATTATGTCATTATGTCATAATGGATTATGTCATTATGTCATAATGGATTATGTTGAAACATCCTTGCATTCCAGGGATGAACCCCACTTGATCGTGGTGCATAATTTTCTTCATATGTTTTTGGATACAGTTTGCCAATATTTTGTTAAGGATCTTTGCATCTATATTCATCAAGGATATTGGTCTAAAATTTTCTTTCCTTGATGTGTCTTTGCCTGGATTGGTTATGAGGGTGATATTAGCTTCATAAAATGAGTTCGGTAGGGTACCCTCCTTTTCTATTTCCTGGAATACTTTGAGAAGTATTGGAATGAGTTCTTCTTTGAAGGTCTTGTAGAACTCGGCTGAGAATCTGGTCCTGGGCTTTTCTTGGATGGTAGATTTTTAATGGCTTCTTCTATTTCATTGCTTGATATTGATCTGTTTAAATTGTGTATGTCCTCCTGGTTCAGTTGGGAGGAGCATAGGTCTCCAGAAATTTGTTAATGTCTTCGGTAGTTTCTATATTGTTGGAATACAGATTTTTGAAGTAGCTTCTCATTATGTTCTGTACCTCAGTCGTGTCTGTCATATTTCCTTTTGCATCATGTATTTTAGTAATTTGAGTCTTCTCTCTCCTTCTCTTTGTCAGTGTGGTTAAGAATTTGTCTATTTTGTTGACTTTCTCAAAGAATCAACTTTTTGTTTTTTCAAGTTCTTGAATAGTTTCTTTTGTTTCAATTTCATTGATTTCAGCTCTGATTTTAATTATTTCCTGTCTTCTACTACTTTTGCTGTTATTCAGTTCTTCTTTTTCTAGGGCTTTGAGCTGTAATGTTAGGTCATTTAGTTGTTGACTTTCCATTCTTTTCTGGAATGCACTTCATGCAATGAATTTTCCTCTTAGTACCGCTTTCATAGTGTCCCAGAGATTTTGATATGTCATATTGTCGTTCTCATTGACCTCTAAGAATTTTTAATCTCCTCTCTGATGTTTTTTGTTATCCATGTTTCATTCAACAGAATATTCTTTAGTCTCCAGGTGTTGGAGTAATATCCCTTTTTTATTTTGTCATTGATTTCTACTCTAAGTCCAGTATGATCTGATAGAACACAAGGCAGTATCTCTATTTTTCGCATTTCCTAAGGGCTGCTTTGTGGCATAATATATGGTCTATTTTCGAGAAGGTTCCATGTGCTGCTGAGAAGAAAGTGAATCCGCTCGTTGATGGATGGAATATTTTATATATGTCTATTAAGTCTAGGTTATTGATTGTGTTATTGAGTTCTATGTTTTCTTTGGTTGGTTTTTGTTTAGAAGATCTATCTAGTGGTGACAGCAGTGCATTAAAGTCACCCAGAATTATTGTGTTGTGTCTATGTGATTCCTGAAATTGAGAAGGATTTGTTTGATGTACAGGGATGCACCATTGTTTGGGGCATAAATATTTACTATCGTTATGTCTTCCTGATTTATGGTTCCCTTAAGCAGTATGAAATGTCCTTCTTTATCCCTTCTGACCAACTTTGGCTTGAAGTCCACTTTATCTGATATAAGGATGGAAACCCCCGCTTTTTTACTGAGTTCATGTGCATGGTAGGTTTTTTTCCCATCCTTTCACCTTTATTCTGTGGATGACTTTTTCTATGAGATGAGTCTATTGCAGGCAGCATATTGTTGGATCTTTCTTTTTAATCCATTCTGCCAGTCTATGTCTTTTGATTGATGAGTTTAGGCCATTAACATTCAGGACTATTATTGAGATATGATTTGTATTCCCAGTCATTTCGCTTTTTTTGCTTTTAAAGATGGCTTGGTTTCTCATTTGAGTGGTTTTTCTCTAAGGTAGTTCCTCCCTTTGCTTACCTCCATTGTTGTTTTTCATTTCCTCCTCATGGAATATTTTGTTGAGAACATTCTGTAGTGCAGGCTTTCTATTTGTAAATTCTTTTAACTTTTTTCTGTAAGCCTCTTCTTTTGATTTTCCTTTTCATTCTTCAGATTTGGGAAATTTTCTGATATTATTTCATTGAATAGGTTGTTCATTCCTTTGGTTTGTATCTCTGTGCCTTCCTCGATCCCAATAATTCTTAAATTTGGTCTTTTCATGATGTCTTATAGTTCTTGGAGATTCTGTTCATGATTCCTTACCATCTTCTCTGTTTGGGAATATTTATTTTCAAGATTAAATATTTTGTCTTCATTGTCTGAGGTTCTTTCTTCCAAGTGGTCTAGTCTTTTGGTGATGCTTTCCATTGGGTTTTTTATTTGGTTTATTGTTTACTTCATTTCAAGTATTTCCATTTGTTTTTTGTTTGTTTGTTTGTTTGTTTTGGAATCTCTATCTCTTTGTTGAAATGATCTTTTGCTTCCTGCAGGTGCTCTTTCAGCTTATTGGTATAATCATTCATTGCCTGAATTTACTCTCTTATCTCATCCTTTGCTTTGTGAATCATCTTACTCATGTATAATCTGATGTCCTTTTCTGAAATTTCTTCTAACATCCTGTCATTGGATTCTATTAATATAGAATCTAGATTTGTTTGGATCATTTTCTTCCCTTGTTTTTTCATGTTGTTCATGTATCTTCCCCTCTAGCAGTGCAGATCCAGCAGTGCAGTGCAGATTTCCCCCTATAGGCTTATAGTGGCCCTATAGGTTTCCAAAACCCTTTCTTTAAGGGGAGATTAATAATAGCAGTGCCCAAAAAAAAAAAAAAAATAGCAGTGCCCAAATCAGACACTATGCAATCCTAGACCAAATAGCCCCTATGGGCACAATAACAAAATTGTCATAATAAACAAAATGAGTTCAAATATTATCTTCGGTTATACAAAAAGGTTTGCAATAATGTCTGCAGTTTTTAATGGAGGACAAAAAGGATGCAGAGGGATGTAGAATGTGGCTGTTAATGGGATAAGAAAAGAATATACAGAAGTTCAGAAAATAGAAAGGGTGAGTGTGTAATAAAAAGAAATTGGATGTTAGCATGCAAAAAAGGGAGAAAGAGACTCTTAGGGAACAGGTAAACAAAATGAAAAGAAAACAAGAAAAGTAATGAAATAAAAACTTAAATTTTTTAAAAAGGAGAAAAAAGAAAATCTACTGTATAACAGTCATATACTAATGAAACCTCCCAGTGTTCAGTAGCCTGATACATGAGAGGTACCTGACAATGAGCTTCAAGCCTCCAGCAGGCGTCACAGGATGGGATTTACCCCACCCAAAGATCAGAGCTCCGAGTTCCAGTATTATCCAAGATGGCTGCTCTGGCTTCAAAATGTGTTGGCAAATGGGGAACTGCAGATCAGGGTGGATGTGGTCAGCTGGAGGTCCTGGACACGGGATGTGATTGGTCCTGCAGGGGTCCTGGAGGTCCATATGTTTGGTGTAGTTGTGGGATCCTGGAGGCCGGGTGCAATCAATCAGTCTGGGGTCCCGGTGATAGGGCTCAGTCAATTGGTCTGGGGCTCCTGGTGGCAGGGAGCAGTTGATGTGAGGACCCCAGAGGCAGGGAGTGATAGGTTGGGCTGAGGGATCCTGGAGATGGGGCTCAGTCAGTCCGATCAGGGGTCCTACGGGGCCTGGCTGTTGTTTCAAAATGGCTGCAGCCACATGTAATCAAACCTGCAGGTACTGTAACAACAGAGAACTTCCAGGCAACAGCAAGCAGCTGGTGCTCCACTGGTTGTTGGTGATCAGTTTGCTGACTGTTGTCGGATGATCGGGAGGTAAACCCCATGGGTTGGGTGATGGATAGGTGTAAGGCAGGTGATGGACAGGTGAGAGGCAGGCAAATGGCAGGTGATAGACACCTGACAGTGAGCAATCTGCTCTCAAAATAGGTGTTGATATGCTGGCAGACTGCAGGTTCCATATATTTTGTAACAAAATTTTTCACAAGGCTGGGGATATAGCTCCATTTGTAGAGTGCTTGCCTCTTATGCAAAAGGCCCTGGGCTCCAGCACCAGCAGGGCAAAAAAGCATATTTTTTGTTTCATTGTACACAAATGGGATACAACTTTTCATTTCTCTGGTTATACATGAGGTAGAGTCACACCATTTATGTAATCATACATGCCCATGGGTGGTGTTTGTCTCATTCCATTATGTTTCCTTCCCCCTGCCCTCTCTCCATCCTTTCCCCACTCTTCCCTTATTCCCTCCCCTCCATTATTTATCATCATCCATTTACCAGAGAAAACATTCTGCCATTAGTTTTTGGGGACTTGCTTATCTCACTTAGCATGATATTCTCCATTTCCATCCATTTACCTATAAATGCTATAATTTTATTCTTCTTTATGGCTGAGTAGTATTCCATTGTGTATGTATATCACAGTTTCTTTACCTATTAATCTATTGAAGGGCATCTATGTTGGTTCCACAATGTAGTTACTGTGAATTCAGCTTTTATAAACATTGATGTGGGTGTGTCACTATATTATGTTGGTATAGTATGTTGGGTGTAGACGAAGGAGTAGGATAACTGGGTCAAATGGTAGTTCCATTCCAAGTTTCCTGAGGACTTTCCATACTGCTTTTCAGAGTGGCTGCACCAATTTGCAATCTCACCAACAGTGTATGAGTGTACCTTTTCCCCCACATCCTTGCCAACACCTATTGTTACCTGTATTCTTGATAATTCCCATTCTATTTGGGGTGAGATAGAGAAAATATTTGCCACACATACTTCAGATAGAGCACTAATCTCCAGAATCTATAAAGAACTCAAAAACTTTACACCAATAATACAAATAACCTGATCAATAAATGGGCTAAGGAACTGATTAGCCACTGCACAGAAGAAGATATACAAGAAATGAACAGATATATGAAAAATGTCCAACATCTCTAGTAATAAAAGAAATTCAAATCAAAACTACCCTAAGATTACATCTCACCCCAATTAGAATGTTGATTATCAAGAATACAAGCAAAAAAAAACCCCATTTTATACAGTTTAAATCTATTTCTTACATACTTGCTCTAGTTACCTTATAGGAAAAGTCACAGCTGATATATTCAGATGGGTCCTAATAGGTCATGGAATGAGAGAGAAAAATAATATACAAGTGTGTTAATAAACATATTGTTGGTTTAAAATATGCATTGTATTTTCTGCTTTGAATAGCTTGAGATTTTCCACTGTTCTAAAGAGAAGAATGAATTTCTTAGAAGCTAGCAAGGAGGACAAAATGGAATCCCCAAGAGTAGGCATACTAAGTGTTTCAATAAGTAACTGATATCAGATTCCAGATTGAAATCTTGCTTCAGAATTCCCTGACTAGATTCAGTACCAAAACATAAATTATTCCTTATATTGTATGCCTGTCGATAGTGAAGGATAAGCAATTGGACAGCCACAGACTGCTTCTGTTTATCCTTTGTGATTAAGAAAAAATAATCCTGAATTCCTTCAAATATCTGAAGCTACTTTCTTAAGTGACATCTTTGGCTATAGTTATTCTAATTAATTTTTACAAGTTGCAAGTATATATTTCACATTCCTTCTACTTTGTGACCAAAAGATAAATAAATTGCTGTGACATATTATATGGCCATATTACTTAAAGATTTCCTCCTCATGCCAGAACACTCTTTATTTTTAGGTATTATCAAATGCAATGATGGATAAAAGCAAAATTCTCAGCTGATTCCTATATTAACTATAAGTTTGGATAGTGTCCCTGTACAGTAGAGAAAATTATAACACTTCTGGAAGTACTGACCTGATGATATTCTCTTCTTCTAGAATTTGTGCACATTTAATAAAATGTAAATTGTAGGCATTCTGGTTACTTTTATTAACGTGTTATGGGGAAAAGTTGACATGCTCTTCACTTAGTGTACAATCTAATGGAAAAGAGCTAACGTTGTGTATTTCTGGCAATTTAAGCAGTGTAGGGAAGGCCTAATGATTTATTTGTTGAAGGCATCCAGCTCCTAGAAATACAGTAAAATGGAAAAATACAAATAGAATTATTCATCACTTTGTGCTTCAACAAAATAATCTTGTTCCAAGTAATGAAATGTCCTGAGAAGGAAAAAAATATCTATTCAAGAAACTGCCTGCTTCTATCAGCAGGCAAAGCCAAGATGATAATGGCCTTCACAATTTTAAATAATACACTTTATCTTACTGGGCTGAAATGCTCAAAGTCTAAGGGCTTTCCTAATGGTTCCCATAAGGAAGACTGTAACTAAAATATTTAAGATGCTTTCTATGTGCTTTATAGAAAAATATGGCAACTAAAGCTGAACTTGGTTTAACTAAACAAATGGTATACCAGCCACTTCTTATTTCCTATTTGTTTACTTCTTTCTTTTTTCTACCAACTTCACATTTCCCCATGATTTAATTGGATTTGTATGCAGTCTTTTGGAAAGGGTTTATATTCTGAAAGCTTAATTAAAACTCAGAAATAACTGAGGAAATCACCAACTGGAAATATGCACATAATGAAAATTTTAAGTTGGGGTTTAATATAAATTGAGTCATAAAGATAATTTGCATAATTAAAAATCAAATAACACTTTATTTGTGTTAAGAATTAGGCAGTTTGAATATAGCGCTTAGCATTTTAGCAGGATTAAGTTATCAAAAAAAATACTTTGGGAGGAAAAATATAAATATTCCAAAGTTGGATTCATTTTATTTAGTAACTTAATCTTAACTCTTCCTCAAAATATAACAATCTCAATAAATTAGGATAAGCAATTAATTTTTATTAATAAAGAAATCACCACAACTGTCCAAAGTTTTAATACCCTGAGGACCTGCAGAGATTCTTACACTTTTCATGACACTTTTAAATTTCCTTCCTTCTTTGCTTCCCTCCATCCTTCCTTCCTTCCTTCTTTCCTTTCTTCCTCACTCTCCCTGTCTTTCTTTTGTAATAGCACCTCCCACATTTTTCCAGCTACTATTGATACTCATATTTGATGGCTATCAAAGAGCTTTATTAAGTTTTTTAAAATATTTTTCATTTCTTATAAGACAATAGTCATGACTCATTTTATTTTTTAAGTAAATATGCCTTGGACTGGGCATGTAGCTGAGGGATAGAATGATTGTCTAGCACACCTGAGACCCTGGGCACCTAATCTTTTCTATTTTATTTAAAGAAAAGAAAGAAAAATGTGCACGTGTCTTCCCTCTCACTACTTGAGCCTGCACTAGGTGGGAAGCCTGAGGCAGAAAAATCATGAGCCACTGTTTCCATTTCCATTCCCAGTTTGACTCCGTGGTTTTTCCTCCATCTCATTAGAGTCTCCAGTTCCCCCAGGGTTGAAGAATGGAAAAGAGACAAAGGCGCCCTAGCATTTCTTATCTCTGCCTCTGGAGGATGTTTTATTAATATGACTCTCTCTAAACAGAGCTTATGCTCTTGTGTATGTTTTTTCCAGGACTTTGGGAACCAGCCTGGAAACATCTCAATGTGTTGACAGATGGCAGTGTTCTTGGGTTGGCATTTTAGCTTCTCATTTCATTGCGACTACTCTCACTCCTGTACTGTCCCTCCTTATGGATTTGAATTGTTTCCATGATGACTTTCATCTCCTGTAAATTTCACATTGATAGGAAAATACAAAGTCTATCCTCTACCACAGCAGAAATTATAACCATATTATTTTTCTGATCCATAAACATAGGATATCTTTCCATATATTTGTGTCTTCAGTTTCTTTCATTAAAGTTTTATAGATTTCAATGTTCCCAACTAGTTTCCTTGGTTAAATTGACCCATAAATATTTTATTCTTTTGGAACCTATGTGTCATTATTTTCTTTATTATTATTTTTAGTTAGATCATTATTGATGAAAAGCAATGAAATTGCTTTTTATGTTGATTTTGTGTTGTGTAGCTTTAGTAGATTCAATTATTCTAACAGTTGTTCGTTGGGTGGAGTCTTTAGTGTTTGCTATGTAAAGGATTATGTATTCTGCAAACAGGAAAAATTTTACTTCTTTTCTGATGTGAATGCCTTTTTCTTCCTTGCTAATATTTCCAGTACCGTGTTGCCTACAAGTGGCAAGAGTGGGCAGCCTTACCTTGAACCAGATCTTAGAGAAGAAGCTTTTTCCATTGCTTAAAATATTCATTGTGGTCTTTGAATACATGGTCCTTATTATGTTGCATAAATGTCTCCCTATACATATTTTGTTGGTAGATTTCAACATGGAAAGATGCTGGATTTTTTTCACTTTCTCTTCATCTGTTTAGAAGACCATGTGGTTTAAATCTTTATTCTGCTAATGTTATATACATTACATATCATATTGCAGATGCATGCCAAAGCAGACTTGCATTCTCAGGGATAAATCAAACCTGATCATGATGTATAATCTTTTTGTTTGTTGTGTCCAGTGTACTAGTATTTTATTTGGCATATTTGTAGCAATCCCTCTGTTGTGTATGTAATTAAAGGAAATTAACATCTCACAGAGATATCTGCACTTCCTTGTTCATGGCAGCATGATTGACAATATCTAGTGTTTGGAGACAACCTAAATGTTCATCAAAGGATAAATGGACAATGTAGAGTAGGATACTTAGGCTTGAAAAAGGTGACACTTCTATTTTTAAGAGCATGGATGAACCTGGAAGAATATGTTAAGTGAAATAAGTCAGATACAAAAAGACAAATACTTAGTTATGTTATCTACATGTGGAATCTAAAAATAATAATAATGTATAGACACTTAGAGTAGAACAATGGTTACCAGGATGGAGAATTGGAGGAAATGAGAAGTAGGTCAAATAATAAAATGTTTTACTTATATAGGATGAATAAATCTAGAGATGTAATATACAGCATGAGGTCATAGCTAATAATATTGTATTGTATACTAAAATTTTGCTAGCAAGGGATCTAGGAAATAGCCTTGTGTTAAAAAATAACATTGGAGTTTATGTGGCAGGAATGATTTTATTCTTATGTTGAATTAACTCAGTCTTTGAGGCCAGCTTTTGCTAAATTAACTAAAAAGAAGTGGAATTGTTCACCAGGGACATCTGAAGTATGAAGTTAAATTTAGCTATAACAATTACAACAAATCAAAATAGTTTGAAAGCTATCTTGACATACCTAGGGGTTGTACTAAGCAATATATTAACAGAGGAAAATTAGTCTTATTTAGAATATTAATTTTTAAGGCTCAAGAGAGTAGAATATACAAATCCTAGAGCTGTCCCCTGATGGGATTTTCATATATAACAACCTCAACTAAGGAGTAAAGGAAAAGATACGCAAGATAAATTAATGCAAGCGACATTCCTTAACATTGCTGCTATTTAATTACTTAAAAGGTGTGCAAATGTGGGAAGATGAGCAGTATTGGTACAAAAAAATTACTTTTAATGACAAAGTGCTTCTACATAATATATACAATGAATAAAAGTCTATCCATCTAAGAAAAAAAGGTTTTTAAACAGAAAATTTTAAATTTCATTTAAAATTTACTACATAAATATTATTTAGTAATCAAAGTTACACTTCAATATTTCAAATTCTTTCAACATGTTCAGAATTTTAATCACATATTTCACTTTAATTATAAAAATGATCACTGAAAATAGAAAAAGTTTCTAAAAATAGGTTTCTTTAAGGATCTAATATAAAGGTGCTTATAATTAGACTAGAATACATTCAGTTTTAGATTTAGATAAATATTAATTATGCTTCTTTTAAAACTAATCTACTTATCCATCAGCTATATTAAAAAATGATCTGAAATTCAATATCTGTTCCTCATCAAATGCTTATGGTGTCAGGGACTCTTCTGGGCACTCAGGATATTTCATGAAACAAAGCATGTAAAAACCCTGCCACATCATGAACCTTACCTTTCTTTTTTGAAGAGACAAAAAATAAAGATAAATAAACATAACATGTGCCTAAGATAACTCATAATGGAAAAACTGGGCCAGAAAGAGACAACATAAAGTACTGAAGGAGTAACTTTACAATAAGGAAACCAAGACACACTTAAATGTATTGACTTTTAATCAAAAGCCCCAAAAGAAGTGAGAGAGTTTGCCCTGAGTATATGGGAGGAGAAAAATCTGGCCAGGCAGAGGAAACATCACATACAAAGTTTTGTCCGTAATTTTCCAAAAACCAAAAGAAGGCTAGTGTGACATGGTGATAATAACCCACACAAAAAGAATTCAGAGAAACACAACTTCCATATCTTATAGGGCCTAGAAGCAGGTGGAAAGACATGAAGGGGTTTTGTGAAGAAGAATGACATCATTCGACCTATATCTTGATATGATCTTCACCTTGTTTTATTTTATCACAGGACAGGGTGGCAGAGGAAGGGAGCCAAGTTAGAAGGCTATGGAAACAACTGAGGTGAAAGAAGATGATGGCCTGGACCATGGCCAACGGTGGTAATTTTTGATGGGAAAGTGGAACTAAAAGAATTTGCTAATGAATCAGAGTGTTAAATAAAAAGTCAAGAAAAGTTCACCAAGATCTATGGTTTGAGCAAGTAATTTGAGAACAGAGTTGTCACTGACAGAGGTAAAATTCCTCAGCACACTGTCTGGCCCAGGCTAAATATAAGTGGCAGGGGATGAGTGTGCTAGACAGAGGAAAGCAGAAGGAGCTGGAGATTCCCAGAGAACACTGTGAGCAGATAGGTAAGCAAACTGGGCACAGAGAAATCAATTTAAAGGTTCCTGAAAGACATCCCTAACTACTATTTCATAATCACCCAATATGTTTTATATATCATCAATTCTTGACTCATTCCTCTTTTACAAATAACAAAAGAAATGTTTAAAGAGAGAAAAATCAACGAAAACCAAAACAGTGAGAAAGAAAAAGTATGTATAAAAAAATCTGATGATGTTTTGAGTTCCTCATTCAAGAACCCTTATGGTTGACTCCACCCCATTCCTCCCACATATTAATTTCAGAAGCCAAGATTTTCCCCATTTTGCCTAAATTTGTATTGCACTTGTATTGCTTCAGAAAAATCATGATTAAAAACATCAATTTACATGTGCATAAATGTGAATAATAATATTCACATACTGATAGGGAATTTTTAATATTAAATCAAACACTTCTTCATTATGTAATTAGTAAAAGGCTCACATTTCTGCCCTAATTCCACACTAAAGTATTCTTCTCTCATTATTCTGGCCAGATTTCATTGCATGATCTGCTATGACACATGCAGATCTATATTTTATACATACCATTTTATATATCACTTAACAACTAACCAGTTAAATCACCTTTGCAACTGTTCAAATTTAGACAGCAAATTACAGTGTTTTATATTACAGCAACTGTGGCTATTTTTGTTCTGAACACCCTCCAGCTAAGAAATGCCTTATTGCTGCTGTGCAGTTGCATGTGTATGTTTTTATGTCTGTGTATGCCCATGTACTCACAGGTATGTTTACAGACTAAAGCTGATACGATTATGTATGTAGAGTATAAAATACAATCTTGAGAGCCATCCCACATCACGACCATCCAGGCTAAGATTAGAGCATTTCCAGAACCTTATAAGCCCCTCTGTCCTCTACTCTGTGTAACTCTGGCACACGCCTCTCTTTCTTGCCCCACAGATAACCATTATTCTGAATTTTGTGATAATTAACCCATTTATTTAAAAATATTTAAGGATATTTATATGTATTTACAAATTTATAGATTTCATAAATAGCATAGATTTTTAAAACACTCAGGTTGAAGATCCCCTCAGAGAACAACTTTCTTGCTCAGATAAGAAATGTTCTATAATAACGTGCCCAAAATATACTCTGATATAGAAAATGAAGCATAAAACAGATTTCTTTACTTTCTAAATTCTCAAAATCTTATGTAGCCTAAAGATCATTTGAATCAGCAAGAAGGACACACTCTGCAATATGTTTATCAAACATATTTAGATAGATTAAACCCTGTTCACAGTCATCTTTTCAGAAATGTGTTCCAAAGAAAACACTTTGACAAACAGTACCCTAGGGTAGGGGATTTTCCTTTACCACACACCACTTCTTGTCAACCTCTCCTTCATTTCCACCAGCCTGCAGTTTTGCCCATTCATAATTTCATTCTCATGTAAGCATGTGACATAATGTGGCATGATTTGTTTCATTTTGTTTGTATGGTATGGTTTTGTCCGGAAGCCCAACTACCTTGATGCTGCCCTCCATTTTGCCCCTTAACAATTTCATTGCCTCCTGGGCTCACAGCAGAGACTAAGACTATAGTAATAAAATTCCACTCAATAATCTGATTGCAGTATATAGAGATCAAACTCAAGCTCTCTCAAGATCCATTGTAAAGCAATCTCCCACTGTCAGAGGCTACTATAATTTGAATAAAGTATTTGAAAATTATGTTTCAAGCCACAGCTGTTTCTCCTATGGTGACTATCATCATTTTATACATTAAATTATGAATTAAATGCTATATATTTTACAGAAAGTCCCTAACCAGTGCTCAGTAAAATTAAATTGTTTACAATAAGTCAGCTTTTTATATTTGTTTGTCTTTATTTTTAAACACCTGAAGGGCTGAAGGTGTGAAGACATTTGGTTATATCTCTCCTTTTGAGTTTTTGTTTTTAGACACAGACCTAAATTTCTTCCAGAATTTTCAGAACCCTTGAGAGCATCTATGTACTTCGATTTTGATGGTTTCTCTCTTGCATCCATTCTTCTGAGTAAACAGCCTGATATTTCCCCATTCCGTTTACAGCTGCCAGCTGTACAAGGTCAACAGTGTCTCATATGGAAAAGCGGCTACTTCTCTCTGAGATGGCTTGAGATGCATTAGGATATACACTCTCCCGCTCATAGAACAGCACTGAGAATCAGCACAGTTTACTCTGGATAACAGTAAACAAAAATTACATTTTATTTTGCTGGCTAACAAGAACTTTGGCTGACTTTTTAGATGAGATTTTGAGGCTGGGGCACAAACACACAAATGCTTTTGTGAGAGTTTATACATCAAAATCACAGCATTGAGTCTAAAACTAATTTCTCAACATTTACCCAACATGTCTTTTAAGTCAACTTAGAGGAGAGCAATACAAGAAGAACTATAAAGAGGCATGTCATGAGGCCTTTATAAAGAATGTGATTTACTTGAATTTTTTCAGAATGCTGTTCAAACAATTCCACTTCACAAAAAAGGTTTCCTAGGCCCAGGGGATGGGTTTGGAGTGGGAACCTTCTACTTCATGCAGTGAAATCTAACCATGTTCAAACATGACATAAGGATTTAAACCAGAGCATCCTATTATTATTAGGATTAAGGAATTTGATTTTAATCCCATAATCCCTGTTTAGAAAGTAGCCATAATGAGGAAATTCCTTCATGAAAGAAGGAAGTACATTGAGATGTCTCTAAATTTAACAATTATTAAGAAATAAAGAGTAATTGTGGAAGGGCTAAGGAATGCACAAGAAGTCTCTTTGCACAGATCCTGACATAGCAAGAGGGTGATATTAGCTATGATGGTGATGATGGTAATGATGGTAATGCTAATTACTAAAGTTAAATATCTGAGAGAAAACAAGAAGATAAATTATCAATTAATTCAGAGATTTAGGTTTCGTAGGGAAGAAGATATAATATGGGTTTGTTTAATCATATTTCAAACTAATTAAAATAACAATTCAAGTGTTTGCAGATTTCAGTATAATGTATACTGAATAAATAAGTACATATACATATATACAAGTATATAAGGCACACACACATATATATCATTGCACTGTAGTTTCTGATTTTTAGGCTCCTTTTTTTTGTCATGCTCCAAACAAGCTAAGTTAGTAGATATCATAGTCATCTACACTGCACACTGCATGCAAAGAAAGGTAAAAACAAATAAATGAAGTTTAGATAAAGAACATCAAATTTAGATGTAAACTTTTTTTCTGGAGAATGAAAATGTGATCTATTAAATAACAAAAAATAAAAGGACTGATCAGCATGACAAGAAAACCCTTTAATTATGATAAAAGAGTGACACAAAAAATTATAGAAAGTATGGAGACAAATGGTAACCTACAAGTTTTGAATAAATGCTCTACAGAGGAACAAATAAGGCAATGGTTATATTTATAAGTTATTTCTGAAAATTTCCTTAACTCCACTTTTACTAATGTATCATTTACAGACAATATGATACAGTGGCTACATGTGCAGTTTGATCATATTGATCAGGTGTATTCACCAACATTTCAACCATCACAATCAAGATGAAAATCACTACACTCACACCAGATCCCTGTGCCTCACTTGCTGTGAACCAAATACATTCCTGTGCTGAAGAAGCCACTGATCTGTTTTATGCAATTAGATATCAACTCTGCCTTTCCTAAAACTTCATATAAACAAGAGCATACAATAAATATTCTTTGTGCCTTGCTTATTTTCCTCAGCAAAATTGTTTTCAGAATTAGATTTCTGTTGCATGAATCAGACTGTTTGTTGCTGATTAGTATTCCAATAGTTGGCTGTGTCACAATTTGCTCATCCATTCAATGGTGAAAAGATATTTGTATGGTTTCCAATCTTTGGTTATGAATGCTGATATACAATTACAGGACATATGTATGTGTTTTACTTAAGCAAATAGGCAGTTTTATACCTGTACACACTATTATATTCACGTGGTCTATTTATCTACCCTTATGTTTACCAGTAGCCTTGGTTACTACAGCTTTATAGGAAGTCCTAACATCATGCCGTGTAAGCCCTCCAACTGTGTCCTCTTTCAAATTTGTTTTGGCTCTTTTTAATCTGTGAATATTCTTCTACATTTCTGAAATGATTTACCAACCCCCTCTTGTGGGGAAAAAAAATCTGATCAGTTTTTGACTGGGAATGCTTTAGATCAATTTGAAGAAATGATATTTATAACACTGACTTTTCTAATATACAAATTTCATGTATCTTTCCACCCACTTAATTCTTTCACTTCTTTTAATTTTTGTGACTTTTTGCATACATCTTTTATTAAATTTACCCCTAATAATTTAATGTTTTAATGTTCTTGTAAGTGAACCACTTATATTTATTTTCTTGTTTCTGATTGCTAGTGTTCAGACATTCAATTAAATTTTATGCTTTTTTCCTGCCTCCTTAATAGTGTTGGTAGTTATTGGAGACTTTAAGTCTATGTATATGTGGTCATCTTGAATGCTTATTTGTCTGTTTTTTACTTATTTTACTTGCTACACAGATAGGCCTCCAAATAAATACCAAATAGAAGGAGTGAAATTGAAATGGTATTTTTTCCTAATCTTACTTATGTGGATATAATTTAAGTCTGATGATAGCTTCTGGTTTCACATAAAATATTTGAAAAGCCAGAGTTTTGTTCTATTACCATTTTGCTAAATTTTCACCATGAATGGTGTTAACATTTTTAAATTTGTTTTCAGGTACTTACTGTACTTTATGTTAAATAAGTCATATTAACTGCTTTGTTTTTAGATTTTTCAACTACTTTATGTTCCTAGAATAGTCTTCCTGCTTATAAGGTTCTGTTCTTAGCTGTAGTTGGGTATAATTTCTAGTATATTTGGAGAATTTTTCTTTCTACCTTCCTTTAGCAAATTGGTCTGTCGGATTTCTTAAACATCTTTAATGAATTTATAAAGTTTTAATATCAAGTAACAGTGACCCCCAAATTTAGAAATGTTTCTAATATCCTTATTTTATTAACAAGATTGTGTAATATTAAGTGTTTAAGAAACTTCACCAATAAAGGGAACTCCACTTGGAGTTTTCATTCATAAGATAGACTTTCAGTTAAAATTTTCTTTCTTTATGGCATTGAATTTTCTATTCATATTTGTTTCAGTTTTTAGTATTTTTACTAAATTTATTTATTTAATGTGTTGTAGAACTTATTGTATACATTATGTAACTTACAATTTATAGGTACTCTAATCTAGCTCCACTCCAGTCTTTGAGTTCTCAAACTCAGATACTCAAAGGAATTTTTAAAAATAGGCTGATTTTTCTACCATGCTATTTTAGAGCATCAATAAGTATATACCTTGTTTCGCTCTGAACCAAGTTGTTCTAGGAATTTTCCCAATAGTTTCAATAAATTTTCAATAATTCTCCTTGTAAAGCATTTATGTCTAAAAGACATGATCATTGCATGCTCATTTTATCAGTAATATAAATGATCTTTTATGTGAAGAAATACGTAGACCATTTATTTTCGTTAGGTGTATAAGAAATATTTAGAAAATCCTGAGAGAAAAGAAAATCTTACTATTTCATAGTACCCACACCTGGACAAGTTCTACATTTTATTACTTTGAAGGCAAATTAATGGCACTAGCCATTTTTCAAGGCATCAAAAAACATTTGATTAATACTTTTCAAAGAGGAGCTAATAAGCAGAGTAAAATAATAATACAAGTTATCTTTTAACACAAACATTGAGTCTTTGAAATCCTGTAATTTTTCATGGTTGAAATAGAAAATTTTGTTCTGGGCTTCAGAACTACACAACAGCCTCAGAAAAATGAAACTTCCTATTACCAAAAATCCTAAGTTAATTAATTTTTTCAAGATTTGCATAAGATCTGTTTGGGGGATTATTTGATAATTTTGTTACTTTTCTTGTTATTTAAATCATATAATGTATTTCCTTATGCTTATTAAAATTTCAGTTCCATGATAAAGGTTGAGAATATGGAGTCTGTTGTCAAGTACTGAAATTGCCATTCAGTAGAGTTTTGTGTGCTTAGCAATTCAGCAATTCATTCTCTCTTTAAGACTAACTTTTCTTATTTGTATTATGTGCATAAAATCCATGCCTTCTTTTTGACATACTACAAGTAAATCAGAACTGTCATAAATAAATACTAAATCGATTTTAAGTAATAGTATGATATGATTTCCAGTTGATTCTTCACTCTTTCTTTTACCTTTTTGGACAAATATGAATCTTTTCCCCAGGCCATATTCTATTCAAAATCTGACTTGATATGACTCAGGACACAATAATGTTCTTTATATTTTTTTACAGGGTGGTGAAAGAAAGAAAGAGAGAGAGAGGAAGAAAGAAAGAAAGGAAGGAAGGAAGGAAGGAAGGAAGGAAGGAAGGAAGGAAGGAAGGAAGGAAGGAAGGAAGGAAGGAAGGAAGGAAGGAAGGAAGGAAGGAAGGAAGGAAGGGAGAAATTGTAGCAAATATCTGATGGCCTGTAAAACCTAAAACCTTCACCCTCTGGCCCTTGAGGAAAAAAAAGTAGTTGGCCCCTTATTGATAGGCTATTAATGTACATTTTATTATGTATTAATCAATGTTTAGCTATTCTGACTGCATTTTCCTGAAAGAGAAGTAAAGAAAATTAAAGAGTTTGTTAATCACATAATAAACTGAGATTTGATTAGCTGATTATCTTAGGTTAAATAAATGGAAAAGAACAGAAAGAAGAAAGCCAATGTTAGGATCATACACTGAGAAACACAGATAACATTTGTTATATATAGTAGACCCTGTTTAATGTCAGTTTTATAATACTTTAAGATAAATCATGTAAAATATGATAAATGATGGAGTAGTTAAAAAATGATCAAAATATTCTATTCAATTGAATAAAACCAGAAAAAAATTACTGGAATCCACTTTGCCAATTAAATGATGTGACTGATTTTACAATTAATTCATGAGGTCTAAAAACAGATCTCTCTGTTTCATCTACTTTCTATAAATATTTATTGGAAATAATAAAATTTTAAAAATCAATAAATATAAGCCAGAATTTTATTTAAACTTAGCAGAATTCTAAGATGGCCCCCAAGGTTCCCAGAAGCTACTGCACACATATCTGTTCTGAATTACTCAAAGACTAGTAGAGTCATTGCAATCAAGAGATTTTTGTAGATGTCATTATGGTCCCAAACCAGTTGAAATTTAAATATAGACATTTCTACTACATCTGAGCAAAGAAACTGAGATCAGGATCAGGAAAACCAGAGATTCTGCACAAAAAAAAACCCCTGTATTAGTCTGGAAAATGGTGGTGGTCATCTGACCAGGCATGTGAGTGACGTGTAACAGTGGCTACATTGAGCTATGAGAAAATAAGATCTTCAATTGTACAATCAAAAGGAACTAAGTCCTGCCCAACCCTTGAATGAAGCTGGAAGTAAAATCTTCCCCAGGGCCTCTAACCTTGAAATCCCCTCATTTAACAATTTGATTTTAGCCTGTGAGACCCTGAGCAAAGAACCTCATCATTTTGTGACTAAGAGTCCTACAAAACTTTGGGAAAATACATATCATTTTAATCTGCTAAAGTTGAGGGAAATATTGTTCAGGAATAGAAAACTAATGCAAACTAATAGTTTCAAATGTTACATTCTTGGATTTGGCATTTTTATTATTTAGAAATTTTCAGGTTTTCCAATTTAATTTACATGGTACTAGGTCAAGAGGGACAGTAAAATTGTGAATAACAGGGATCATGTTATACTTAAAGTGAACTACAACATTTGTAAATTTCAGAGTCTCTCAAGCAGAGAAATAGTAGATAACTTATGATTTCATAACTTCTTTATTATGTTGCCTGTGTTTTCAATATCATAGTAATGACAGTCATATATTAAAAAATGTAAAGTCCATTGTTTAAAATGATTCAAAATTTTCCCAACATATATTCATTTATTTTACATTATATCATGGTCACATGTATTTACTTCTGAGAACATAATATAGAATTTTTTTTCAACTTTTCTAACACTTCCAGTTTTGAAACTCTGACTAAGGAACAGGGAATTCTGAAACACACCTAGTCATGATTTCTTTTTAACATGAGAAACAGTAAGAACAAATATAATTTGTGATACTGACACCAAGTAGACTCTGTTCAATATTCTGGTATGTGAATTATGCCATGAATTCATAAATATAACTTTTCCTGAAGGCAAATGTGTTAAACAGGAGATTTTTAAAAATTACTACAGTGCTGCCTGAGCACAGTCTCCTGAGTTCTAGAAAATATCTTGTCCCATCGATTCTAGAGAAATGAAGGGGCTGAGCAACAAGAAAATACTGTGTGTGGGATACACTCCACTAAATAGTCTGGAAATATTATTTTGTACTTTGTGCAAAACATTTCATAAGCATTACCTTTTAAATCTTCATAGCCAGGCTATCAAATAAGTACCATCACTATCCCATATTGGAGATGAGTTTATTGGCATTTAGCAAGGTTAAGTGATTTGCCTAAGATCACCTGGTCAGCAAGCAGCTATGCCAAAATGTCAGTCACACTTACTTTCTTTACTTACCTACTGCCCAATTCTGACTCTGAGTAAGAGGAATAGGAAACTTGAAGTTGAATGAAGTTACTTCATAAAAGCTGATGTTTTAAAACCTTTTAGAAAATTTTATATATGGCAGGTATTGATTTTAAATTTGATTAGATGTCTATTCAGAAATTTTAGAAAAGCAACTTCTTGGTTTTTATTATTGAATTATAGTTAAACATAATATTGGGATTCATATTTGATACAATTGTACATTCATGGAATATAATTTCTACATCAGATCTCAATACTCCCCCTTTTCCCTCCCCTTCTCTCTCCCTCTGTTCCCTTTTCTCTACACTACTGGTTTATTTATACTTTCTTAAAATTATTGCTTTATAGAGATGCATGAAGGTAAACTTCACTGCGGTGTATTTTTATGTGCACACGGCACAATTTGAGCAATTTCATTCCACCATTCTCTGTTTTCTTGTATCTCCTCTCTCCCGCTAACTATACTTTTTTATGATAGAATCTGTATGTATTTCACTATGCCACTCCGTTTTCCTGTTATCTTCTAATATCATTAGCTTTTTGAACTGTTGCCAATGAATAAAGACTGATAGATTACAATGCTACAACATTTTAGTAATCGCCACATATGGAGTTCTCTATGAAGCTCCATGAGAAGCTCCACGCAGACAATCTGCTCTGCCACCATTGGCTACAGGTGTGCATGAACAACATCAAACCGGTCCTTTGGTAATTGTGATAGTGAGCCCGCCAACTCCTCACTGGGTTTTCTGCTTATTTTATCACCTATTGAGAGTTTTGCTAGGATTTTGGATTTGCCTATTTCTTCTCTATTTGTTAGGTTTTCCTGTATTTTAGTTTAAAGTTAAGAGCTTCCATGCATTGTATTTTGCTGGAGGATCATTTCATGAAAGGTTCATCCTTGCCTTTTAAAAAATTTTGTTTGACCCCAAGTCTATTTGGTCTGATGGTATTATAACTATGCCACCTTTCATTGACTAGGTTGATGCTAATTATATTTTCCTATCCTTTAACATTTTTGTATCCTTGTAGTTTTTTGTGAACAACATATGTGTGCATTTTATGTTTAATCCAAACTTAGAATTCTATATTCTAAACAAACTGTATAGTTTAAACCTGAAATTTATTATTAAAATAATTTTCTATTTATTTTCTCTTGGACCTATCAAGACATCAATTACTTTTTTGTTGTTGAATAAAGAATGAACAGACCCAATGACGTACCTTACAGAAATAGAGCAGGCAATTATGAAATTCATCTGGAAGAATAAGAAACCCAGAATAGCTAAAGCAATCCTTAGCAGGAAGAGTGAAACAGGGGGTATTGCAATACCAGATCTTCAACTCTACTACAAAGCAATAGTAACAAAAACGGCATGGTATTGGTACCAAAATAGAAAGGTAGATCAATGGTACAGAATAGAGGACACGGACACAAACCCAAATAAATACAATTTTCTCATACTAGACAAAGGGGCCAAAAATATGCAATGGAGAAAAGATAGCCTCTTCAACAAATGGTGCTGGGAGAATTGGAAATCCATATGCAACAGAATGAAACTAAACCCATATCTCTCACCATGCACGAAACTAAACTCAAAATGGATTAAGGACCTCGGAATCAGACCAGAGACCCTGCAGATTATAGAAGAAAAAGTAGGTCCAAATCTTCATCTTGTTGGTCTAGGACCAGACTTCCTTAACAGGACTCCCATAGCACAAGAAATAAAAGCTAGAATCAACCACTGGGATAGATTCAAACTAAAAAGCTTTCTCTCAGCAAAGGAAACTATCAGCAATGCGAAGAAAGAGCCTACAGAGTGGGAGAATATCTTTGCCAATCATACTTCAGATAGAGCACTAATCTCCAGAATCTATAAAGAACTCAAAAAACTCTACTCCAAGAATTCAAACAGTCCAGTCAACAAATGGGCTAAGGAAATGAATAGACACTTCACAGAAGAAGATCTACAAGCAATCAACAAACATATGGAAAAATGTTCAACATCTCTAGTAATAAGAGAAATGCAAATCAAAACCACCCTAAGGTTCCATCTCACCCCAATTAGAATGGCGATTATCAAGAATACGAGCAACAACAGGTGTTGGCGAGGATGTGGGGAGAAAGGTACACTCATACACTGCTGGTGGGGCTGCAAATTAGTGCAGCCGCTATGGAAAGCAGTGTGGAGATTCCTTAGAAAACTTGGAATGGAACCACCATTTGACCCAGCTATCCCACTCCTTGGCCTATACCCAAAGGACTTAAAATCTGCATACTACAGAAATACAGCCACATCAATGTTCATAGCTGCTCAATTCACAATAGCCAGACTGTGGAACCAACCTAGATGCCCTTCAATTGATGAGTGGATAAAGAAACTGTGGTATATATATACTATGGAATATTACTCAGCCATAAAGAATGATAAAATTATGACATTTGCAGGCAAATGGATGAAATTGGAGAATATCATGCTAAGTGAGATAAGCCAATCTCAAAAAGCCAAAGGACGAATGATATCGCTAATAAGTGGAGGTTGACACATAATGGGGGGGAGGGAAGGGTTAGAGTTAGGGTTAGGGAGGGGGGCAACTATAGAGGAAGGAACTACTGTATAGAGGGTAAAGAGGGGTGGGAGGGGTGGGGGGAAGGGAAAAAAATAACAGAATGAATCAAACAACATTGCTCTATGTAAATTTATGATTACACAAATGGTATGCCTTTACGCCATGTACAAACAGAGAAACAACATGTATCCCATTTGTTTACAATAAAAAAAAAAAAGAATGAACAGAATACATCTTATCTGTTTATTATTTATTTCTTTACTCAACAAAGAAATAAATTTCTTTTCTCCTTCCTGCTTTATTCAACATCATCTAAAATTGTTTTTATCCTCTTTTCCTTTGTGGATTATCTAGAGATTATAATATTATCCTTAGATTTATTTTAATTGAATGCAAGGTTTATCTCCTCTCCAATCAAATGTTATAAAATTTTAAACCCTTAATTACAGTAGCCCACCTTGACTGTTATTGTTTCATATACCTTGACTATACATGTATTTTAAACAACACAAGATGCTACTGACATTTTGTGTAAGTGATAGCTGCTTTTATTTATCTACATATTTGCCCTTTGGCTGTCCTGATTGCATCTTGGAGTTCTGCGTTTCTTCTTAAGATTATATTCCTTCCACTGAAAGGAATGAACTGAAAAACTCCATTTTATAATATCTTTTATTAAAATTCTTCTGGTGCATTAATCTTTTAGCATTTATTAGCTGCAAATATCTTTGTTTTGTTTTACTAGGGCTCACTCAAAGGTAGTGTGTCCTTTGTATCCTTCGTTTGCTTTGTAGAATTTTCTATTTGTTTTTAGATTTTGTTAGTTAATAGCAATAACACATTTGAAAATACATATCACATTGCAAACTGGACTTTTGTATGTGTGATAAAAACTAAAATACATGCAAAGTATTTAATTTAATTAATTCATATTTTGTCTTATGTAGAGTATTACAATTTATAAAATTTAGGTGTATTAAATATTTCAGCATTAGTATAGGCTTACAAGTTATATTTAAAATACTTATTAAATATGTCTAGTATGTGACTATTTTCTAATCTCTTTATTCCATAGTGTGGACATAAAAATTACTCTCACAGGGTATTACTTGATATGTTTGCATTAACTTAATGTACATATACACACACACACCACACATTACACACATTTGCTACATATGTTCAGGAAATTCCTCCAAAGAAAATGGGCAATAAAAGGTTTATGTTTCCAAGTCACCATTAAACAGTGGCAGGATAAATGATCTTTCTACAGGGTCATCTTCTATAGGGGTTATTCTATTCTTTTCTTCATGCTGAAAGTTTGTTCCAAAACTAATGCAGGATTGTCCATTTCTGGACATTTGTTGATTAAAAGAGAGTATGTCCTGTAACCTCCATACTCCTATCACAGTACCTTATATACAATAAGAGCTCAAAGAACGGCTGTTGAAAAAACAAAAGAAGATATGTTTGGATGAAGGAATGAATGCCTCTGAATCGGAGTTTTCTGACTGGGTCCTCTCTCTCTTTCAAGTTACCTCCAAATTCATTGTTTTTATCAGGCCATTATACAGTTTTACACTAATTAACAACCTTCTCCCTTCATTATATACTTCCTCATGTATGATGACTTTATGGCGTACAGTTTGTATGAGGTGCTGATTGGCATATTGACATATTGTCTGGTCTCTATATCTTATGCCAGAGAATGCCAGTTGGGGTAGTCAGTGAGCACCTTGTTGATATCAAAGTTACTGAATTTTCCAAGGCAAGTTTTTAAAAGACCTGGTGTACCCTGACTTCATATGCTTTGTCTGACTCTTGATGTGAGAGGATGAAATGTTTTTTTAGATTTATCCATGAAATATTGAAGAGAAGCAGAATGAGTTTCTATTCTCCTGTACCAAATGGCAGTGGAAACATCGCCAATATACTCAGGCTGGAAGACCCAAAGGAAGTCAGTCCCACCTAAGATGTAGATAGCATCTGACAGTTATTATAGCCAAATATGAAGCCAAATTATGAGAGCAGATGAGATGTCATCGAGGGAGTACATCAACTGGTAGGAAGAAGGAAAGACAACATAACAAAATCAATAGCAGTAACTGAGGTATTGAAACTTCCCATGTTTATTAAGCAAATAAACGTTTTGGTTATTTAAATAGCTGATTTAGAAATATAATGTCCATAATTTAAAAAGATAAGTTACATCAAAAAGCACTGCAAATGTCATATGTAGAATGTGCCTAGTGAATCGTGACAACTGAAATACACATTTTATGAAGTATTTTCATATCCAGAAACAAAAGTAAATATAAGCATTTAAAAATGTTTTTTTTTAATTAACATTTAAACTTTGGAAGATATGTCACCCATTATTGACAAATACATAGGAATGCTTCAATACATTTTTACTATATTTGTAATGTAATAAAACACGAATAAAAACAACTATTACCCCTTATTGGACAGTAACAATGCATAAGGGATGGTATTCAGTATGTTACATTCATTATTTATTGAATCTTATGATAATCCTATGAAATTGTTACTTTTTATTATCTTCATTTTACCATTGACAAGTCATTATCACTCATGGAAAAGGCAGGTATTAGTAATTTCATGTAAAAATATTAAAAATTTTCTAAGACAGTGACTAAAGACATAGTAGTGAGCCATTTTTTTAAATCAATAAAACATCTACCTATAGTATGTTATACTACATACTTTGGGGGTTTTATATCAATGGAAATAGTTTTAATTATACAATCCTAAAATACTTGTTAATTCAAAAAAATTCATTGTATAATTTGTACGTCAGAGTTTTTCATTCTTTTTCCCAGTACTATTTCTTATATGTTCCACAATGATTATCAAGAGTTACTTTTTTAGTCACCCAAAAATATGTTTACTTTTTATTTTTTTGGTTTTTTACTTTCTAAAATTTTATAATCTTCTATAATACTGAGCACAAAAAAATCTATACAGTTTGATACAGTAAGAAAGTGGAATGCTTTGAATATACAAATACCTTCTTTATTACATATTTTGAGAAACTTTTATCGTATTAGTAAGTATTTTACCTATGCAAAAAATACACAATTTAAGCCCTATAGCAGGAAAAGTCAATAAAACACAGATTCTTCTTTTCATATACAAAAGTAAAGGGGGGGGCAATAACTAGTCTCAAAATAGGAGAACAGCAAATTGATTTCTCTTAGTGAAGCCATTCTGAACAAATGCAGAAGTTTTTTTTTTTAAATTTTTTCTGCAGAACCAGTTTTAAATGAATTCATAGTATTTAGGATGCACACTATGATACACCACCTAGATTCCCCTTCAGAAATTAAGGATTTGTTCTCCCAGCTGTGGAAGTGTTCTCACCTTTGAGACTTGACTAGTTCAAGAAGCACTATTTTATGTCAGACCCCCAAGTTATGCAGACAATGAATAATGCCAGATCAATGTGTGATGTCAAGCCCTGGCCTTTAACTCCTACTAAGGATAATTTTGAATGAATAGTTTGGCCTCAGCCTCCACTAAGACCATGTCAAACTTCAACTTCTGTCCAGTCCTGCTTCTACCACCTCCTTTCCACAGGTATTGGCCTTTAAAACTTCCTACAAAACCACTTGCACACTAATAATCTCCATCTCAGCCTCAGCTTTCTTGGAACCCAGGCTGGGAAAGTGTTCTATGATTTGCTCTGTTATACTGAATAATCCACCAGGCGAAGCATTCTGGTAACAGCAATAACTACTGGATGGGAACAACTGATAAATGTACCTCAGAATTAAGTAGCCAGGTCAGTCCCTGAGTCAGACAGTGGAAGCCACAAAGAATGTGCATCCCTTTCAGTTTTGTTCTGGAGGAAGAGGCTATAATAATCCAGGCTAGGATTCCAGGGTCACTGTGCTGTAGAAAGACTTGCCTAGTTTTGAATTTAGGCATATTTCATTTTTATAATGGATACTTGAATAATGAATATAAGCTTTGATAAATTTAGTGAGAATCATGTGAGAATCATAATGTAAGAATCATATTTTTCCTTATCAATACATGCTTCTTTTTAGTTAAAGTACTCCAGTACATTTATTTTTAATTTCCAAATTTGAAGAAACACTACCAAAACCCTACAAATTTAATATTCACTATAAATAGTACCAATGCAATACAATATAAGAACAATAGCATTGTCTAAAATGAAACTTGGATTTAGAACTGCAAAAAGTTTAGTAAGATTTATATAATTATTCCAAGGTCTCAGTTTTATTGGTTTTTGATTTTTTAATGTAAATACACAAATATGAAAGAGTTGTTGTTCCTGTGAGGTAGGAATAAATGGATTTGCATTTAACTATATTTTATTTTGGCCAGATTTATGTGACAACTTAGTAATAATTTAAATAATAAAACTTTGTTATAAAATTAATATTGTAACTCTAGTTTGATGTTTAAAAAAAAACCCTTAAAATGCAATGGAAACCTGAATTGCTCTTTTGAAAATGGCTGGAACCTCAGGTCCCATAGAACCAGTGTTTCTGAAGAATTGCTTTGAAGTAAATGAACACATATCTATCACAAGGTAATTAAATTGAATTACTTTGACTTCACTTTCTGCTTACAAAGCAACATTTCTTACCTTGCCTTCTCCTAACATAGAGTAAAGGAACAAAACTCCTTATAACTATTTTCTCTACTGTGAAAGCAAAGATGAGTGGATTTAAAATCAATTTGATATTTCTTAGGATTTTTATGGTGTCTCCCAAAGGTCCGAATTGATAATTTCCATAAGGGATGCGGTCGAGCCCTGACTTTTTTACTCTTCCTTATTCGAAAGAATCTTTACCTTTTTCATGCTTCATTTCATCCAGCTATAAATCTTCCACATGGATAATAATACACCAACAAATCAGTTTAAAGAGTTTGGTCCATCTTCCTGATGAGTCTTCAGGACTTAATTGCTCAAGATAATACAACATAGTAAATAAAATACACCATTAGGTTTCGAGAAGTTCCAAAACCTTGTATTCATTGTCTCACAATTTCCACTTCTAGTACTATATCACAAAAAAATAACTAAAATTTAACACCATTCATAATATTCTATACCCAAAATTGGTGATTAAAACTAAATGTATACTATAGGATCACAGTTAAGACTAAGTGTTATGCAACTATTGAATGCAAAGAATTAAATGCAACATTTTCCAAAATCATGGTATATAAAATAAAGGAAAACGTACATTGTTTTAGTCAACCTTTTTTGCTGCTGCAACTGGCAGACCCAACCAGAACAATTATAGAGGAGGGAAAGTTTATTTGGGGGCTCATGGTTTTGGAGGTCAGTCCATAGAAGGTCAGCTTCATTCCTCAGGGCTGATGATGAAGCAAAGTATCATAGAGGAAGAGTCTAGCAGAGGGAAGTGGTTCACATGATGATCAGGCAGCAGAGAGAGAGACTGCACTCTCAGATACAAAATATATACCCCAAAACCAATGTACTACTTCCTCCGGCCATGCCCCACCTGCCTCCAGTTACCACTCAGTTAATCCCATTAGGGATTAATTCACTGATTAGTTTAAGGTTATAGCCTGTCACAGGAATGGGCAGCTGAAGTTCCAAACCTTTGTTCTTTGTTCCAAAGAAACACAAAACAAAAACCATGCAAGAGAACTTTATTATAAGTAAAAGTAAAGTAAGGCTCAAAAGAGAGTGGGTTGTCTCCCAGCAGAGAACAAAGAAAACAGTGCTGTCTCCAAATTTATTGATGTTTTATGGTTGCCTTGAGAACTGGGTCTAACTTCAGCACTTTTTGCCAATCAGGGGTTCAACTTCTAATTTACATTGATCGGTGGAGTTTTTGACCCTAGTTGTTCCTCTCCATACTTGTCATGGTGGTCATTCTGTTTGGGGGCTTCATTTATAAGTCAATCCTATGTTAACATGAGTATTGGGTCACTGGCTGCATGGAATTTACCTTAGCACAGTTTCACTACTAAAAAAATTTCTGAAATATATAGAGACACCTGTGGTCATATACTCTAGCTTTACAACAACCCCAGTTGACCCTGCCAAGGGTTAGTAATAGCCCCATTAATCTTTCTTTCTGCATATTTTATTATTTGACTCTCTTTGGTGCTATTTATTCACAAAGTTTGCCCACCTGTTGTTTTTCTATGTTATACGATTATCCACTGCCTTAAAAGTAACTTAAAGAAAACTCATGACCTTACCATATTGTTGGTTTGCATTTCAATGCTCACTACTAACCACACCCCTGGCCAAGGACGGAAACTCTCAATCATATAGGGAATAAGGGGTGACAAAATCAAATTATTATCTACTTCCGGTTGATTAGGGTAGGTATCTCCAACACTTGCTGTCAGTGAAGTGCTCTACATTTTGAGTTAAGGCCTATCCAGGGGGCCATGATATCTGACACAGGAGAAACAATTTAAACCCAACTTAGAGGCAAATGTTCTATAAGAAAAATGAGAAGACATAAGTATCAGAATAAGATTGATTAGCTATAATGAATTGTATCTAGACACTAGCAATTTCCTCCACCAGGAAGTGCCAGAAATCCAACTAAAAAGTTGTCCCCCTGGCAAGGCTGCTGAGAACATAGCATCTAGTGGGTAATGCAAGTCTTTTCTTTTCTTTTGTACTGGGGATTGAACCCAGGAGCACTTAACCACTGAGCAACAACCCTACCCTTTTTTATATTTTATTTAGAGACAGGGTCTTGATGAGGTGCTTGGGGCCTCACTAAGATGCTGAGGCTGGCTTTGAACTTGCAGTCCTCCTGCCTCAGCTTCTCCAGCTGCTGGGAATAGAGGCATGCACCACTGAGGATTTGAGTCATCGTGCCAGATTTGTCAAGAATGTAAACAGAGCACTCAGTCTGATTGATGGCACTTGTGTCACCCTGAGCTGCTGTGAGAACATCCAAGACCATTCAGTGTTGTAAAACAGCTTTTTTATGAGTGCCATCTCTGTAATAAGAAGAGAAATACCTTTCTCAGTGACATCAAGAGCTTTCTGAGTGTAATTGGCCAGGGTTTCCACATTCCAAATCACATCCTCTAGACCAGTTGGGATAAACAGTGAAGTTAATGATCCTATGTTGCCACCCACAGCAACAATCCCGCAGGAAGGAATCAGAGGTGGACTGGGAATGAACTACTATTTCTGAGCTGCTTCCTTGCTTACTTCCTTGTTCACTAGTTTATAGAGGAAGAGAGGCTTTGAAATGAAGAGAGGCTTTGCTTAATTTTAGTGGTGCTATGCTTTCAGAGTTCTGCTTCTTAGAGGTGAGTCACTTCTTGGAGGTGTGGGGTGCAGCATGCGGCCTGCAGCATACACCTGTGTCCTGCAATCTGCAAACTGCGACCTAGAGGTGTGTGCTTAACTGCGATCTGCGACCTGTGACCTACAGGTGTGTCCTTCATCTTGCGTTCTGCGATCTTCATTCTGCAATCTGCAATCTCCTCCCAGGTGAAGAGAATGTCTTATATTCTAAGCCAATCAGCTTAGGATTAAGTAGCATGGTTGGAGCATGCACCATGGTACCAATTAAGAATGAGGAACATCTGTTGACCACTAGCACAGAAGAGACATCAACCAATCAGGCAAAAGGTCATGAGAGATCATGCCGTGTTAACACTAATTATGCGCCACCTCTTGGCCCAACGCCAGCTGCCATCTTAGGGCTACTCAAACATGTCTCTACGATCCTACCAGTGAAAAACAGATCATCCCCATCAATGTTCTCTGGAGACTGGAGAACTGTGCAGGGTGACCTGTTTATTGTGTCCACCTCACTTGCATTCATGGGTACACCATAGTACATCTTCTCTTGCAGCCTAGAGGAAGCCAGGCCAGAAAGTTGGTCCCACCCATAAGTTCGGTCCCATTTGGTGCTGGTCATCTAATTCCAGATCTGAAGAACCAACTAGTCCCAGTTCAATCATCAGCATGTAAAATCACACTATGTTGACATTGAGATTTGGGGGTCTATTCTGACTCCCAAATGGAGCTAGGTCACTTATTCTAAGTGTGGTTATGTTGCTTTGAACAGATTGGGGTCTTCTGATTTAGATGTTCTGTGGTGGGTTTAAGTCATATGCATTCATCCAATATTTCATGGTGGCCATCCTTATATCTATGCTATTCTGGCCTTAAGAGTGGAAGATAATGTGAAAATGGACTCAAATGTGGCTTAATGACTGCAAAAGCTTGGAAACTGGTTTGCTCTAAAGTGAAGATTTTCCATGACCTGTGTGTGACAAAGTGACACTCATGATTTAACATCTGCAGAAGTGGTTCATAGTGAGTCCATCTTTCCCTTTTGTTCTAGCATTAGAGACCATAATTCCACCCTACTCATTCCCTTGTAGGGAGACACCCGACAACATATGGTCAACCAGTTGTTCTGACTGTTTAACTCCAGACATCAAAAGAAAAGAACCTGGGGCTGGGAGATAGCTCAGTTGGTAGAGTGCTTGCCTTGCATGCACAAGGCCCTGGGTTCGATCCCCAGCACTGCAAAAAAAAAAAAAAAAAAAAAAAAAAGAAAAGAAAAGAACTTCGTGCCATGATGGAAAACTTAGAGAAACTTCTAATTTTGTTAGATATCATGATCCGCTAATGGAGGTGGATATTTAGCCATTAGCAAAAAAAAAAACCAAGATAATATTCTTTCTTTCCAATTTCAACATGGAAAAGAACTAAAATGTCTTACATTGGGTATTCCATCAACTCCTACTACCAAGCAGGAATCAGCGGAAAGGTGTCCAGGGAACAAGGTTGAAGCATTGTAGGTGGTACCAGTATCCTAAAGGAACTGAATGATCCTACTTCCCACCTCCAGAGTTAGCCTTTGTTCAGACCCTGTGATGGTGATGGGGGTGCTGGCTGATTCCAAAGTCTTCCTGTTTCTTGGGTCATCATTTTGAGAGTGTCTGATCTGAGGCTGCTTCTACCCTCAGAGTGGTGAATTATCCAGTGGCCTCTCCTACCACACAAAGGGAAAGAAATTTTTAGAAGCCTGCCCTTAATTAGGTGATCTTTTCTTCTAATGTTCTTTCTTTCTGGAATGATAACAAACATCTTCAAGGCTCAGGGGTTCTGCAGAGGAGGAAAGGCATGGCCATTAAGAGCAGCAGTCAGTAAGTACTCTGGTCTCTTGTCCCTCTTTTCTCCTTTCATTGGTCCCATAACATTTTCTCCTGGTGTAATCATAAAAACCCTGAGTGCCTACCTTCAAGAGAAGTCCCAGGGCCTGCTTCCAACAAAATTACTGTTATATCTCTCCAGATTACCTCAAAACCTGGGTTAAATGTTGGAATCCCTCTGTATATTTGTTAGGGTCATGAGAAAAACTTCCCAAATCCTGTTGGATTTGTTTTTGATCTTGCATAGAAAAGGGCACCTGTATTCTGATTCCCCATTTGTATCTTGTAATGGATGTGATGTGGCAACGGGCTCAGTAGAGATAGGCTTATGTTGAGGAAAACCAGGAGGTGGGAAATGGGAGAAATAGTTATGGTACCTACAGAGGAGAGTGGGAGAATGAGGTTTGGCAGACCTGAGCATGGAGTACATTGTTGAGAGGAAGGAAGGTATAGCTCTGAGGGATCACCTAGGCCAGCAATTGCAGAGACATGTTTAAGCAGCTCTAAGATGGCGGCTGGTGTTGAGCCAAGAGGTGGCACATAATTAGTGTTAATACGGCGCGATCTCTTATGACCTTTTGCCTAATTAGTTAATGTCTCCTTTGTGCTAGTGGTCAACAGATGTTCCTCATTCTTTCTTGATTGGTACCGTGGTGCATGCTCCAACTGTGCTACTTAATCCTAAGCTGATTGGCTGCCTTAGGGTATATAAGACATTCTCTTCACCTGGGAGGAGTTGGCAGTACGCAGGACGCGCCACTAAGAACGCACCTCTGGGTTGCAGATCGCAGAACGCAGGACTAAGCAGACACCTCTAGGTCTCAGGTTGCAGGATGCAGGCTGCAGGCCACAGGTTTATACACCGTACGCCACACCCTGCACCTCCAAGAAGCGACTCACCTCTAAGAAGCAGACCTCTGAAAGCATAGCCTCTCTGAAAGCGTAGCACCTCTAAAATTAAGCAAAGCCTCTCTTCCTCTCAAAGCCTCTCTTCCTCTAAGCAAAGCCTCTCTTCCTCTATAAACTAGCGAACAAGCAAGTAAGCAAGGAAGTAGCCTAGAGAAAGGTAACAGAAATAGTTCATTCCCAGTCCACCTCCAATAAATTCCCGTGGGATTGTTGCTGCAGGCGGCAAGAAGCAACGTTGTGACTCTTCATTGCTAGAAGTGCATCATCAATGCTGCACTTAACACGTAAATCTTTTTGATCCCTTACTAAAATGAAAGCCTGTATGTAGGGACTTCTGGCCATTTTCCTTCCTTTCTGCAACTAATGTCATGGGGAAAGAAAAATATAGTTTAGACTTCCATTAGTGGTCATTTCTTTTTATCCCCTAGTTTATATTGAGGCCAATCAATATTACAAAAGAACATTAATCTCTTCTTTAGGGTCTCCATCAAAAATGGTCCCAGTTTTACATAATGTACCCCAAGGAGGTGGCAGTTATATCAATGGTTGATTTCCCATGTGTAAAATAACGCCAGTCACGTGTGGTGGCACACGTCAAGGGAGGGTGACACAGGAGGATTGTTAGTTGAAGGCCAGTTTCAACAACATAGCAGGGTCTGAATAAACTTAGCAAGACCTGCCTCAAATTAAGGAAATTAAAAGTGCTTGGGATGTGGCTCATGGTTAAGTACCCCTGGATTCAAACCCTGGTACAAATCACACACACACACACACACACACACACACACACACACACACACACAGAGAGAGAGAGAGAGAATAAATGGGTGGGTGGATGGATGGATGGATGGATGACAGAGCCTATCAATATGCCAGGAGTCTCTCAGCAGGACTGATATGCAAGAGAGAGGAATATAGGAAGGCGACCCACCCATACATTTCATTTCACACACAGAACCAGGAGGCATCCCTCTGTGATTCCCCAAGACTCGGTGTAGCATGCCTGTCCAAATTGAGCAACTCATGCCTAAGTTGCTGAACTCTATTGCTCAAGCCTGTAGTCTTATTGAAAAAACATGTGCCACCCAAATTGACATCTTTTAGGGAAGTTACCCTTAATTTTTTTGCAGAGAATTTGTAGAATGGGATGGGCCTGATGCTGAAAAGAGGCTTTTGTGTACTCTGCTGGAAACATAGCAAGTCCCAAAAATAATAACATGATAAGTGACAAAGAAAAGAACAAGGACCATTGTATTGCTTGGCTTTCCCTTGGAATAAGACCTGTTGGGGGCAGAGTGTCCATACAGAGTCACTACACAGTAAGGATAAAAACTGTTATTTTGGTTAAGAAACCAGCTGTGAGAAATCGTAAACTAACAAGTGCCCCGTGAGGTGATTTGTAAGTAGGTGAGGATGGAGAACTCACTGCCCTCCAGATCTGAACACAGCCTCTAAAGATGGTGGCATGATGCTCATTACTGAAGAGAGTCAGGGGGACATGGTAAGGCAACAGCCAAAACAGTGGAGTCTCATTGCCTCTCTGGTGGCCTTGCTCAAAAAGATGCCACAAAAAATGAAAGGGTACATGTCTGCATGTCAGCAGGAAAAATAAAGGTGTGACTGCCTTTATTGACTGGAAGAAAAGATGAACAAAGACAACACAGATGACATCAGACAGAGCACAGCTGTGCTGTATGGAAGAGCTTTTGGCAGAGGAAAGAACACAGAAGCCCAAAGCGAAAGGCAAGATATCAGAGGCTGAGATAGACATCCTCTCAAACAAAGCTAGGAGAGGAACAAGGCGAAGTTTAAATACATGTCCTGCAGATGGCTGTCGATCTAGTGGAGGCACTGGGTTAGATGTCACAGGACATTGGGGAGTTGGAGCTCCAAACCTCAGTTCTCATGTTCCAAAGGGAGACAATTTAAATGCAGACACTGCAAGCCATGCAGGAGAACTTTATTATAAGTAAAAGTAAAGTGAGGCTCAAACAAGGAACACCCTTTGAGAGTGGGTCATCTCCTGGCAGAGAATGACAAATTTGCTGTCTGCCAATTTATGGTTTTGGGGGTGCCTTGAGAACTGTGGTCCACCTTCAGCACTCTTTGCCAATCAGGTGTCAACTCCTTCAATCAGGTGGAAGAATTTTGACCCTAGTTGGGCCTCTCCAGAACTGTCATGGTGCCCACCTTATTTAGAGAGGGGGCTTCATTTACAAGTTAATCTTATGTTGATGTATTGGCGTCACTGACCAGACAATTTACTTTTGAGGTCCTGCACTAAGAAAATTTCTCTTCCAAAATATATTGAGACACCCATGGCCATAAATTCTACCTTCACAATAACTACAACTGACCCTGTCAAGAGTTAGTAATAGCCCCACTAGTCTTTCTTGATGTATATCTTAATTGGATCTCATTGTTCTGTTTCTACACCTGTTGTTTTCCTGCATTATCTGATTACCCACTTCCCTTAAATATAATTTAAGGTTTTCCTGTTAAAAATGGAATTATATCATTAAATATTATTACTGCATGATATAAGAAAAATACAAAATGCAAACATGGCATTTGGATTTCTCACAGAACACATTTTCCCCCAGATTAAAAAATGTTTAATATCATTTGTATATCTTTAGGGGGTTTAACAGGGCAATTCAATATATGTATACAAGTTTTATCATGCAACATTGATTTTACTTCCAGGAGGTCACTATAGTGTAAACTCCTATGAGTTTTCTTGTGATTAATGACTTGCATAGAATTTATACTGTGGCATCAGAGAGATGGTCTCTGTGTGCCTGTGGAGAATGGGGACACTTTAGCATTTCAAGCAGGCATTGATGTAGAACAGGTGAGGCTGGAAACCTGAGAAACTTGCAGGAAGGTTTATTTAGGCTTCAGCAATCCAGCATGTCTAAAGCCAAAAAGTCTCTGGACCCCAGATCTGGAAATTCTCTGAGATTTATACTGTGTAGGTGGTTACACAACAGAATGGTTAACATAACATTTACTTTTCGTTCCACATTCTTAGAAGGTTTCACAAGATTTTACTAAGAAAAGAGAAACAGTAACAACAAGCTTGATTACAGACTAACTTTTCTTTCTTTCTTTTTTTTGCTGTAAAAGAGCTCAATACCTTTATTTTATTTATTTATTTTTATGTGGTTCTGAGAATTGAACCCAGTGCCTCACACATGATAGGCAAGTGTTCTAGCAATAAAACAAAATACCAGCCCTAACTTTATGAGAGAGAGAAACCTGGCCTTAACAACAAAGAGGTGCTTAAACCAA
>NW_027632917.1:0-217 GCF_902686455.1 Sciurus vulgaris | reverse complement strand
GCCTTGTCACGTCCCTGAGCACCTGTGTGGTGCACTGCTGCCACCCTGACCCCCAGCCTTCCCTGACACAGCCAGGCACATGGGAAAGGCTGCAAAGCTCCAGCTGTGGGTGCTGAGTGGCAGGCATGAATTGTGCATTTTGAAACCTGCCACAGTGCTCACTTGGAGCAAGGAGCTTGAGCAAAGCACGATGTTCTTAGTAGAGCTGGAGTCACAG